>NW_005353927.1:101157-102536 GCF_000412655.1 Myotis brandtii
AATCGATGTGTTTCTCTCACATCGGTGTTTCTCTCTGTCTTTCCCTCTCTCTTCCACTCTCTCTAAAAACAATGGGAAAATATCCTCAGGTGAGGATTTAAAACAAACAAACAAACAACCCCCCGCCCCAGAAATGTCCATGTATAGGTCCCCCCAGACCTACGGAATCATTTGGGGTTGCGATCCAGCCATCTGTGTTTTGAAAGGCCCTCTAAGTGATGGTGATGCACGGGCACTGGCCAGTTTGAGGTCTGATTTCCTTCCGGACACTGTCCCAGTCAGGGCTGAGATGTGAAGAACTGGCCACCTCTGACATGTAACAGGAATAACACGCCGTGACATTGGCTGAGGCTGGTTTGAGCTCTGACACTTCAGGTCTTCAGTCCTCTCAGCAGTCCCACGTGGGGAGCTCTGTGATGATCACTCATTCAGGTGAGTAAGTGGAGGCTCAGAGAAGTTAATAACCCGCCCAAGGCCGCACAGCTTCTGACTTCAGCCAGTGTCACGGTCACATGAACGCACACTAACTCACTGACACCCAGGCACACCACACAATCACACACCCACACAATCACACACACACACAACCACACACACCACACAATCACACACCCACACAACCACACACACACAATCACACACACACACACCCAGGTACACGCAGGGACTCAGACACACACACCACAACTGCTGAAACCCTCTCTCAATCCACACGCCCCATCGCCCACTCACACACACAGCCCCAGCTTCCTCCCCACGCATCCTTGTCGCTCACGTGCCCACTCTCCCTTCCCAGGTTGGTGCCATCTTTTTTTTCTTGTCATTCTTGGCAGATCTGGGCCTATTCCAAGGGCAGGGACTTGAGGGCATTGGGGGACCTGGACCCTCTGGGCTGAGGCGGGTACAGAAGGGAACCCCAGGTGGGAAAGTGCCGCTGGAGGCCTGGGCCCGGCTCTGGGCGGGAGTGGGGTGTGGCGTCAGGCTGGAGGCCGCCCCATCCTCGCTCAGACTGGGAGGCCGTGGGCTTCACCCTGAGACCTCCCGCATCTCCGGGTCCCTCCCCTGCCAGGTGTCTCCCTACTCAGCCCCAGTCTCCTTCCTGGCCTCTCTTCCCCAGCCCCAACCATCCCCGTCAAACTTCAGATCTGACATCGCCCCTCCTCCGCTCAGAACTTCATGGCTCCCCAGTGACCCCAAGACAAAGCCCAGTGTCCCCCAGGGTCCAGGCGGTTGGGAAGGATCCACCCGCTGGGAGGGAGGAGGAGGGGTGGGGAGTTGGGGCAGCGGAGTCGGGCCTTGAGTATGGTCCGCCCTGTCCCCGCCGCGTCCCCAGCGCCAGCCCGGTGCCCACGCTCGGCGGCTGCGGTTCCCGTTGTCCA
>NW_005353927.1:103995-104386 GCF_000412655.1 Myotis brandtii
AAGGTGCGTTAGGCACCGGCCGGGGCCAGGGGCGCCGCCTGGCCCCTGAAAGCCGGGCGAGGGGGAATGGACGCTCCTTTAGGTGAGGTCCTGGGATCAGAGCATGAGGATCACCTGCGGGCTTGGTAGAAACGCATATTCTTGATAGAAATGCAAATGTACAGCCCTAGCGGGGCTGGCTCAGTGGATAGAGCGCCGCCTGTGGACCAATGGGTCCCGGGTTCGATTGTGGTCAAAGTCATGAACCTCTGTGGCAGGCTCCTCCCTGGCCTGGGCCCTGGACAGGGCTCCTGCAGGAGACAACCAGTCGATGTGTTTCTCTCACATCGGTGTTTCTCTCTGTCTTTCCCTCTCTCTTCCACTCTCTCTAAAAATCAACGGAAAAATATCC
>NW_005353927.1:104399-108798 GCF_000412655.1 Myotis brandtii
AAAAACAACCCCCCCCCCCCCCCCCCCGAAATGTCCATGTATAGATCCCCCCAGACCTATGGAATCATTTGGGGTTGGGATCCAGCCATCTGTTTTATTTTTTTTTTAATATATTTTATTGATTTTTTACAGAGAAGGAGGGAGAGGGATAGAGAGTTAGAAACATCGATCAGCTGCCTCCTGCACACCCCCTACTAGGTATGTGCCTGCAACCAAGGTACATGCCCTTGACTGGAATCGAACCTGGGACCCTTGAGTCCGCAGGCCGACACTCTATCCACTGAGCCAAACCGGTTAGGGCAGTTATCTGTGTTTTAAAGGGCCCTCCAAGTGATGGTGATGCGCGGCCAGTTTGAGGACTGATTGATTACCTTCGGGACCCTGGGGCCTGGTTCTCCCCCCGGGCGCACATGGGAATCACCTGGCAGCCTCGGGGCTCTGGGTGCCCCAGCCATACCCGGACCAGCTCCTGGGAACCTCTGAGAGAGCAGGCTGGGCCTGAGTGTGTGAGAGCCCCCAGGTCATTCCACGGGCAGCCAGGATGGGGAACCGCTGCCTTGGGAGTCCCGGTCAGGGCTGAGATGTGAAGAACTGGCCGCCTCTGACATGTAACAGGAATAACACGCCGTGACATCAGCTGAGGCTGATTTGTGCTCTGACACTTCAGTCCTCTCAGCAGTCCCACGTGGGGAGCTCTGTGATGATCACTCATTCAGGTGAGTAAGTGGAGGCTCAGAGAAGTTAATAACCCGCCCAAGGCCGCACAGCTTCTGAGGGGTGATGCAGCTGGAGGTGAGATGGGCAGCCTTGCTCCAAATCCCTCCTCACTCTGCCCCCCCTCCCCCGCATGGTTTCCTCGTTTCCTGTCACCCCACCTTGGGGCCTGGGAAGGGGGACCCAGAAAGCCCGGTGTGGGGGGGCATCTCTATGTCTGATTTCCATTGTTTTCTCTTTGGTTACAGTTCGGGGAGGCTGGCCAGTCCACATAAAGGCTGGTTTGGTGACAAAACTCCAGTTTTCTGGGGAGCGGGGGTCCCTCCCAGAAACTCCCTTGGATTGAAAGTAGTATTGAAAGCCCTGGTACCGTCTCAGGTTGCTCAAGGGTCCTCCCACCGCCACGGCCTTGCTGGAAGCTCATGCTGGGGACGCCGGGGACAGGAGGGACAAACAGAATTAGCAGGCGGAGGGGGGACAGGTAGGTTTGCCTACAGCCTGAGTCCCCTCCCTGCTCCCAGCTCCGTTCACCTTCCAGCATCCCAATCAGCCCAGGGCCCGTGGTAAGGAGGCCCACATTCCCCAAGATGGGCAGTAGCCACGGACAGACAGCCCCAGTGCCACCACCAACCTGGCACCGAGTGCTCACCAGCTATCCCCCTGCCGCCTCCAAAGCCCAGCCCTCCAACTGGCATTCAAAGCCCATGGGGGCTCCTTCTTGCCAGGCTGTGAGCTGTGAACCACACCAGGGCAGGGGGGCTCTTAGCTTCACAGCCAGCGGCACCCACACGACCACTTCCGGGGCAGCTGGGAGAGGCCGCATGGGCTGGGAAAGGCCGCTTCGTTCTTCAGTTCCAAGGGGAAAAACGGAGCCACTCGGGCCAGGCTGCAGCTACAGGCAGGAGGCCAGAGCTGCCCTTCAGAGCCCCTCCTTGCAATTTCCTGTTCTCCTGCTTCAGTGAAGTGGGGGGAGTGGGGGTCGGGGTGGGAGGACACAAACACAGAGAGGTGTCCCCCGGCTCCCACGGACCTAAGCAACCCCATCTCCCCCAACTGTAACTACCGGGCACCCCACACGACCACACACCCCACCTTGCACCGGCCTGTTCCAATTGCAACCTTCCCAGGTGTTCACGGGGCTTGAACAAAACAGATTCCTGTGCCCTGGCTGGTGCACTCAGTGGTTAGAGCCCTGGCCCGCCCACCAAAGGGTCATGGGTTTGATTCTTGGTCAAGGGCATGTACCTGGGTTGTGGGTTCGATCCCCACCCCCGGTCAGGGCACACACGGGAGGCAAACAGCTGATGTGTGTCTCTCACACTGATGTTTCTCTCTCTCCCTGACCCTCCCTCTGAAGAGCAATGGGAAAAATAGCCCCATCTGAGGGTTAACAACAAGCAGATTCCTGGGCCCTGGCCCGGTGGCTCAGTTTTGGTTGGAGTGTCGCCCCATCCAAAAGGTTGCATGTTCAATCCCTGGTCGGGGTGCATACAGGAGCAACTGATTGATGTTTCTCTCTCACATCTAGGTCTCCCCCGCCCCCCCCCACTTCCTCTCTCTCTAAAATCTATAAAAACATGTCCTAGGGCAGTGATGGCGAACCTTTTGAGCTCGGCGTGTCAGCATTTTGAAAAACCCTAACTTAACTCTGGTGCCGTGTCGCATATAGAAATTTTTTGATATTTGCAACCATAGTAAAACAAAGACTTATATTTGTTATATTATTCTATCTATTTAAATGCCATTTAATAAAGAAAAATCAACCAAAAAAATGAGTTTGTGTGTCACCTCTGACATGCATGTCATAGGTTCGCCATCACTGTCCTAGGGTGAGGATTTACCGTAAAAAAACACACATACAGCCCTAACTGTTTTGGCTCAGTGGGTAGAGCGTCAGCCTGCGCCTGCGGACTGAAGGGTCCCAGGTTCGATTCCGGTCAAGGGCATGTACCTTGGTTGCGGGCATATCCCCAGTAGAGGGTGTGCAGGAGGCAGCTGATCAATGTTTCTCTCTCATTGATGTTTCTAACTCTCTATCCCTCTCCCTTCCTCTCTGTAAAAAAAATCAATAAAAAATATTTTAAAAAAGAAAAAACACACATACAGTTCCTTGGCCTCACAGGCAGCCCTAGCAAACACAGCATTTGGACACACTTCCCGGTGAGTCTCCCGTCCCTCGTAAAGCGCATGAAGCGTGTAAAGTGCATGAAGCGTATATACACTGCAGGCCCTGGACCCGTGGAGCCGGCAGAACCCAGAGGTGCGGGATGGCAAGCAAAGTGACATAAACGCAGGTCGCCATCCCGGAGGGTGGACAAGGGCGTGACAAAATCACCCCCGGGGGGGGGGGCAGTCTTTAGCTGCCAAGTCCAAAGCCAGGCAACAAGTTTGTAAACATTTTTATTTACATGTTGTAGGTTCCAGGAGGCCGGCACCGTGAGGTGTGCAGGGGGAGGAAGCACGGAAAGGGGGAGGAGGGAATTTCTCTCCGCCTCGCTCCCGGCTTCAAGCTGAGCACCCAGGGTTGCATCTGAGGAAGTTAATGCAACCCCATTGCACCGGTTTCTTTCCTTACATTCCTTGGGTTACTAGAGAGTCTGTATTTTTTTTAAAAAAAAAAAATCAATGCACGAAAGATAACATTTTAACAAGAAAAGGGGTGTTAGGTGGAGATGTGAGGGGTGCTGCTGGCCCTCGCTCCACCTCCAGCTCCACCTCCTTGTTCACCTGTGGAGGCAGAAACAGCATCTCTGTCCAAGTGCGGGGGAGGGGGCGCCCTGAGTGGCCGATAAGGTGGCAGGTGGCAGGGGCTCTCTGGCTTCCGTGCCCACCTCACAGCAGGTCCTCTTGCTCTTCCGGCTCCGCTTCTGCTCTGGCCTCGGCCCTCAGCACCCTGAGGCCCCCCGCCTCGCCTGCCCTGGGGACTCTCTTGGGCAGGGTTGGCAACCGGGGAGTGTGCCAGAAGGCTCTTTGGCGCTTGCGAAACCACGAAAAGCGCCCAGGGGTCTGGAACCTCACTGTCTTGACTTGTTTCCGGGCCCTAGCTCCTGGGGTCGCTCCTGTGGCTCCCGGGGCAGCTAAGGTGGCAGTTTCGGCTGAAGCCTCTGCCCTCTGGCCAGCTCTGGCCTCGGCCCCATCAGATGCAGCCTCTGCTCCCTGGACAACTGGGGCCCCGGCCCTCTGATCACCCACAGACTCTGCCCCCTGATCAGCTGCAGCCTCTGCTCTCTGATCAGCTGCAGCCTCCGCCCTCTGATCAGCTGCAGCCTCCACTCTCAGATTACCCACAGCCTCCACCCTCTGATCAGCTGCAGCCTCCACTCTCTGATTACCCACAGCCTCCACCCTCTGGTCAGCTGCAGCCTCCGCCCCCTGAGCCGTGGATGCTGCTTCCTCCCTCCTGAGCAGCCTAAACGAGGCCCACTTAATCTTGGGCCTCCATCGCCGTGGGGGGGCCTCGGGCACCAGCCCACCTCCTGCGCTCCCCACGTGGTCCCCCTGATGGGCGCTACATGGCACCTCATCCCTCCCCACCCTGACAGAGGCCTGCTGGGCCTCACCCACTCCGGGGCCGGACCTGGGCGCCCAGCCCTTCACCCTGCGCTTCAGCCTCCCCCAGGACACCTGGCTGACGTACTCCCGCCACCTGTCCCCCTTGGACGGCTGCAGCCCCGGGCCATCCTCA
>NW_005353927.1:108942-109918 GCF_000412655.1 Myotis brandtii
AGGAGGAAGGCCTCCACCAGCTCCTCGTCATCCTCGCTCTCCAGGTCGCTCCCCAGGAACTTGCTGCCCAGGTAACTGACCGGCATCTTGCGCGCCTTCCTGGCGCGCGCGGGGCCCCTGCGGCCTTGGTCGCCCTGCTTTCGCGAGGCCTCGAAGTCGCTGAACTCGCTGTCGCTGGCGTTGCTGCTGTCGTAGGTGCCCACGACCAGCCGGGGAGGCGGGGTCGCCATCTGCGGGACTCTCCTCCTCACTCGGGGCCCCTTGGGCTTTTGGGGGGGCTGGGGCGGGTGCGGGGTGCTCTTCTCAATAATGCGGGCCACGTCCTCCAGGGTGCGGCCCTCTTCCTCCAGAAACCGGGTCAGCCGCTCCCGGAATTCCGCCTCCTTGGTGGCGGGCTTGGAGATGACCCTCCAGACGCCCCCCGCCAGCCGGACCTCGCGCGGGATGAGCAGGTGGTCCACGTCCTCCCCGATCTGCAGCATCCCCACCGTGGAGTCCTCCTCCCTGCGGAACACCTTGCCGATCTTCTTAAAGGTCCCCACGGGCTTCAGGGCGTCCACGAGCACGTCCAGGTCCACATCTTTGCAGACGTCGGGCACGCTCCAGAGGATCAGGCCGTCGGGGGACGGCAGGAAGCCCCAGGGGAACCAGCCCCCGACGTGGCTTTTCTCGAGGGTCTTTAGGATCTCCAGCGTGAAATCTGGGGGCAACGAGCCTAAACTGCACGAAGCCCCTAGACTTGGGGTGGGGGCGGGGATGGGGTCGCGGCAATGCTGCCCGGAGAGTCTCCCCTCTCCAGGGTGGGGGTGCCAGCGCCTCCCAAATCCTCCGCCGGCAACTAGTCCTGCTGGACCCAGGCCGGCTTCCCGCAGCCCGCGGGGGGGATCGGTTTTCAGGCCGCTCACGGGAGCCGGGCTGAGGCCGGGCCTGAGGCTCCCAGTCCACCGCGAGCGGAAAACGTGGTGTCCCGGCTGCA
>NW_005353927.1:110411-113088 GCF_000412655.1 Myotis brandtii
CGGCCACCTGGTCCAGGCTGACCTTGACTCGCCTCCGGGTCGGCGCGCGCTGTGCCCCGGAGCGAGCGCGGGGGCAGGAAGTTCCTCCTCGCCCTCCCCAGGGTGAGGCCCACCTTCCCCCGTCTCATCTTACACTCCCGGACAGGGGAAGACTGACAGGGGGGCTGTCCACTCCCTTCGGGGCGCCCTCACTCCCCTCCCGCCTGGGGGTGTGGCCGCGCCCCGGGCCTCGCTGGGGCCACCGCTTTCCGAGCGGAGCGCGCGGAAGCCCACGTCAGCACCTTCCCGGGAAAGGCAGTTTCCAAACCAGCCATCCGGCACGTGCGGGTTCCAGCCAAGCCGGAGGCGGGTGGGCTAGTGAGGCCGTCCGTCCAGTGTCATTGCCCCTGAATCGCACCATTTTCCATGGACAGGCCTTCTGGGACCAGCAATCCCCTCCTACCTACCCAGATACGGGGGTGGAGAAAGTGGTACCAGGGTGTTATTGCACCAGCTCCTAGCTGGGCGCACAGTAGGTGCTCAATAAATATTCTTGAGTGAAATGAAAGAATGAACCCAATTGTTCATCCGTAGGGACTCAATTTCATGATCTATTCCGACAGTAAGATGCTGAGCTGCCATGAAAAAGGGCAGTCAAGTTTTATGCAGCATTTCCTGAATAGGAGGCAGCATTGTAAGCGCTTTCTACGAAACCAGCTCGTATAATCCTCACCATAACATGATGAGACAGAGAATACGATCATCAGTCCCACTTTATAGCCAAAGAAATAAAATCACTTGTTCAGGATCAGAAAGTGATAGAACCTGGGATTGAATCTGAAACAGCCTGGCGTGTGTGTGTATGTGTGTGTGTGTGTGTGTGTGTGTGTGTGTGTGTGTGTGTGTGTGTGTGTGTCTAAGGGCCAAGATCTACTCTATACACATGTTCTGCGCACAGACAAGCACTGCTGGCAATGACTGTTTCCCGGGAGGGGCCCTGGGGTCATGTACTTTTCTATATTCCTTTTGGATCGCTTGGATTTTTAGCAATCAAAAATGTTAATTACAAAATTAAATTAGCCCTAGCCGGTTTGGCTCAGTGGATAGAGCGTCGGCCTGGGGACTGAAGGGTCCCGGGTTCGATTCAGGTCAAGGGCACATACCTCGGTTGCAGGCTCCTCCCTGGCTTGGGGCCCTGGTTAGTGCTCGTGCAGGAGGCAGCCAATCGATGTGTTTCTCTCACATCGATGTTTCTCTCTGTGTTTCCCTCACTCTAAAAATTAATGGAAAAATATTCTCCAGTGAGAATTAAAATTAAAAAAAATTAAATTAAACCAAAGGTCCTCATACTCGGCCACAGACATAGTGGGTTAGGACAGCTGGGCCGTGGGGGTAGGATTTGTAGTTTCCCAGGTAACCCTGAGGCAGCCAGCTCAGCAGGGATTGCACAATAGCGACAGCATTAGTAATAATAATAGTTACCTTGCATGGAGGGTTTCCTTAAAACCAGACACCCTGCGATGTGCTGACTGGGCCTGTTGTTAGCAATCCTCAGAGCTATCCTCTTCTTACAAATGGGGAAACTGAGGCTGGTCTGAAGTCGCGCAGCTCTGGGTGAAGGTAGGCCCTGCAGTGACCATCCAGGCAGGCTCAGAAGGCACGGCTGACCTTGATCAGTTGCCTGGATCCAAGAAAACGCCTCTCGCACCTTCGCTGCCTGCAGTCCATCCCAGACCCAGCAGCTGGAGGGGCCTTTTAAAAACTTGTCAGATGTCTCTGCTCTTTTCAAAGTCTTCATCTCAGACGGAGTAAAATCAAACCCCTCACCATCGCCCACAAAGCCCTACCAGGTCTCCCCCACTTCCCTCTCTTCCTCTCCTCACTCCAGTCACCCTGCCTCTTCTTTACTGTTCCTCCAATACAATGTTCTCACCTCCAACCCCAGGGCCTTTGCACTTGCTGCTGCCTCCACCCAGAATGCTCTGCCTCCACCTTCTTTGGCAATCTCCTCTGCAAACCCTCCCAGCCCTCTCCAGAGCCCGGTAGCCCAGGAATCCTTAACCCTTTTCCACGCCGTGAACCCTTTTCTGGATAAAGTGTTTCAATGACTAGAATTACATCTATTGGCTTACAAAGGAAACCAGTGATAATGAAATTCCAACAGAAAAAAAAAACACAACCCCGTCAAATAATGACTTTAGCCTTGGCTGGTGTGGCTCAGTTGGTTAAACATCAGCTGATGCACCATAAGGTCACCTGTTTGATTCTGGTCAGGGCACATGTCCAGGTTGTGGGTTCGATCTCTGATCGGGGGGCATATGAGGGACAATGTTACCCTCTCACATTGATGTTTCCCTCTCTCCTCCCTCCCTTCCTCTCTCTCTAAAATCAATAAAAACATGTTAAAAATAATAACTTTTATACACAATATAAAAATGAACACGTGTCATTTTATTTAACTCCTGGAGGAACCAGGCAGATGTTTAAGGAAAGAGGGGAGGGAGAGATTAAAGGAAGGGAAGGGAGAGGGGGAAAGAAGGAAGAAAGATGCTTGGAGGTCGCGGGGAGGTTAGAGTCTCCACGAGTCCATAGCACAATTGTTGGCTCATTCTGATTGTTTTTCATATTGCACAGCCGGGTCTTAGGCTTCCCTAGATTTTATCCTCCCCCTCCTCCTCCTCCTCCTCATCCTCCTCCT
>NW_005353927.1:113643-114619 GCF_000412655.1 Myotis brandtii
CCTCCTCCTCCTCCTCACGGGGCCTCCAGCCACTATGCTCCTCTAGCTCAGTTTCTCGCCCCGCCTCCCAGTGGTCTCCATGGCAACGAAGACACGCGTTCTGAAGCGCCGGTCCTCTCTGTGGGTGAGATGGGCCGCGCAGGCTTCTTCCCGGATTCTCATCCCTTCCTTGGGTCTGATGCCCTGATCATCGCCCCTGAGAAGCTGCCTCGTAGAGGCCCGAAGCTAAAACCCCTCAGCCACGCTGTTCGAGAAATATGGCTTAAGAATCCAAATGTGAGAAGTCAAGACAATGACCTGGCAGATGAGACCTTTAGATTGTTTTATTTATTCATCTGTTGTGTTTTGGTGGAAGGAGGGGAAGATGACCCTAGAAATGAAAACCTCCCATGTCCAACATCCTTACAACAATTGCCCACCCAGAGCAGTTCCGCTGCGGGCGTTTGAAATTGCCCAGGTCTCTGGCAGGGAGCTCCTCCTCCAGCGCCCATGACAAATGGATAATTATAGCTTCCGCTTTATATTTGTTGAAAAGAAAATAAAATCAGTAAAGAATAAGGGAAGAAAACAAATATGGCCCAAATCTCTCTACTCAGCTTCACTGGGTTGCCATTAAAAAAATAAAAAGTAATATTAAAAGTGGTACACACACACACACACACACACACACACAGGCTAAGAAAATGCTGAAGTTACAGAAAAGTGTAAAATGAAAAACAAGCCCTCCACCCCAAGCCTCCAGCCTCTCACCCCCACAGTTAAATAGCTGTTCTTTTCTAGAAAAAAAAAATGTTTAATATATGTGGAATTTTAGGATTCACCCCATAGGGAGTTTTCACATTATCCTAAGTTATTTTCACCACAGCACTTGCCACTTCCTGGTATTTTCTTATTTATTTACTAGTGCGGCCTGGGGTCCCAACTGGCAGCGGGGCTTAGGTGGCACATGGGGGTCCCGGCTGGGCTCGGGGCTTAT
>NW_005353927.1:114648-117690 GCF_000412655.1 Myotis brandtii
ATCGCGCTGCCTAAGCCCCGCCGCCCAGGGCCGCACACGGGGCTCGGATGGCGTCTGGCGCAGTATGCAAATTAGCCGCCATCTTTGTTGGTGGTTAATTTACATATCACCCTGATTAGCCAATGGGAAGCGTAGCACAGGTATGGTCAATTACCCTTTTGTCTTTTATTAGGATGTCACACCAATAAATTAAATTAATTAATTAATGCAAGCCATGGTTGTTAGAAGGGCAGTGTTGCCTAGTGGTTATGCATGCAGGCTGGAGTCTGGTTCAAACCCTGGCTCTGTTTGCACATTGTGTGACTCTGTCTCAGCTCCAAATCTGGAAACTGGTGTTATTTTTTAAAGACATGTTTTTACTTATTTGGGGAGAGAGAGAGAGAGAGAGAGGGAAACATTGATGAGAGAGAAAGGTGATCAGCTGCCTTCTGCGTACCCCCTACTAGGGATCCAGCCTGCAACCCGGGCATGTGCCCCGACTGGGAATCAAACCGGCGACCTTTCAGTGCCTGGACGACAACCAACCAGCTGAGCCACACTGGCCAGGGCAAGACCGGGATTATTTTGTATCTGCCTGGTAGTGTTGAGTGGTGCTGTGAGGATTAAATTAACTTTATGGGAAATGCTTAGAAGAGTGCCTGGTACATGTTGAATATTCAGTAAGCATGAGTATTACTTCCCATCTCCTGCTCTAAGCCTCCGTCAGAGCTAGAGCCTGCATTTAGGCTTTGAGCAGACCTCCGCATGCTGCCCGCCTCCTGTTTGTTTCTCAGGGAATCCTGAAGGATTTCTTCCCAGCCACTTACAGACAACCACGCTGCGACTCCTCCCCAGCCCTGGAGAGACCCAGCCCTGTTCCAGGAGCACAGACTGTGATCAGAAAGGCCCGGGTTTCAATCCCTCTTGAGCTTTCCTGTGTGGCCTTAGGCAAGTCACTTAACCTCTCTGCGTGTCACTTTCCTCATCTGTAGAATGAGATGATCACGATCATAGAACAGGTTCATCATCACTTACCTCCTTTTCTGAAACCCCCTAAGCGGAAAGCTTTGCATCAACCCCGCCCCCCAAACAAAATAAACAAACAGACAAACATTTGGAGGCAAGATGTAGACTGGTGTGAAGCTGTGTACAGTCCTCATTTATTCCACTGAAGGTCAATAGCCTACATTTCCCTCAGAACACTCATGAGTTGGATTGTGGGAGCTGCCCAATCCTCCCCGGGCAGTGAATCACACGGTATAGGGTGCAGTCACTGTATCATTTCTCTGGAGGGTGGGGAGATGTAATAATGAATGAGGTGTGGAGGACGCGGCTCCATGTCTGGAGCACAGGGCAGCTGCTCCTGTTTTTATTCCAGATAAAATGTTTCACCTTTCTTCCCAGCTCGACAGAGTGTGTTTTGTGTTCTCTTGGCCGTAAGATCTGATAACACCCCTTTTTCAAATAATGCCACCCACGGTTTTCAGAATGCTTCTTAGCAGCCAGATTGTTTTTTCCAGATTAAATCTAATATCAAAGAGCAGACGGATTGCTTTGGCACACATTGATTTTATATTTATTTGATGTTTGTACAACACAGCATCAACCACAAGGAACAATGAAAAGTTTTAACCGAACCCACTTTTGAAATCCGGAGCTTGCAAAGGCCAGCCAGCGTGGGAATTTTTGTTTGGGATCCGCTCTGCCGGCGGTTGTCTCGATTCACACAGACAAGCAGGATGTAAACTGTCCACACCAGTTTTGCACAACAGCTTGCCTGACAACCTCAGGAAACTCTTCAGCTAGTCCAGAGAAACTCCAAAGAGAAGTGGTAGGAGCCTTGGGTATTGCAGGCAACATGAAACCCATTCAGTTTGTGTAGGGGAAGCACGTGAAATCCACGATGCACACAAACGCATTCTTAGCGCTGCAATAGACACTAAGAAACGTCACCCTGTCCCTTGCTCCTGTACAATGATTGCGCTTTGATGGGAGAACAGCATGCAGTGAGGAAATACGCCTGAGGTTTGTGTCGATGTTATTCAAGCTCAGATTCTGAGGAGAAAATGAATACAATATTCTGTGAGTGGGCGTGACCAGGCCGGAAATTTACAAAGAATAACAGGACCAACAGAGAGCTATCATCTTCTACACCAGGGATGCACTCGCAACAAGTTCAAATATCGGTAAGGGGCTGGCAGGGAAAGCTCTATCCTAACCACTGCGCCAAAGAAAAGGATATTGAGGGATATTGCCGCTTTCGGTAGAGAGTCAGTTTGGGGAATGGACGGGAATCCGTCTTCTGGGTTTTAGGTTCTGTCAACGCAAGTGAACTCTGAAAATTCCTCGGTGTCCTGACACCTGCTGAGAATGCAAGGACCTACCAGGAGTTTCTGACCGTCTGAAGGCGGGCCCCTTACCTGCACCCCGGCTGCCAAGGTGGGGGGGGTGGGGAACAAGACCTCCACCTATTGGCTCTGCTAGGGGGCAAAGTGGGGCAGCCTCCGAAATAAGAAAGGGGTTGGACGCTGGAACACCAGGGATGCACTCGCAACAAGTTCAAATATCGGTAAGCGGATGGCAGGGAAAGCTCTATCCCAACCACTGCGCCAAAGAAAAGGATATTGAGGGATATTGAGGCTTGCGGTAGAGAGACAGTTTGGGGAATGGACAGGAATCCGTCTTCTGGGTTTTAGGTTCTGTCAAGGCAAGTGAACTCTGAAAATTCCTCGGTGTCCCAACACCTGCTGGGAATGCAAGGACCTACCAGGAGTTTCTGACCGTCTGAAGGCGGGCCCCTTACCTGCACCCCGGCTGCCAAGGTGGGGGGGGGGGACAAGACCTCCACCTATTGGCTCTGCTAGGGAGCAAAGTGGGGCAGCCTCCGAAATAAGAAAGGGGTTGGACGCTGGAATCCACAGGCATGATTGTGTTACAATGTGTATTAAATTTCACTTATTTTTTTAAATCTTTATTGTTGAGCAATTTGATGGGTAAGAATCTGAGCATGCGCGCAGAAATTACATTTTTGGAAAGAAAATCAATTCAGACTTTTGCTGATCC
>NW_005353927.1:117916-119711 GCF_000412655.1 Myotis brandtii
TCCTTCTTCCCTTCCTCCCTTCCTTCCTTCCTTCCTTCCTTCCTTCCTTCCTTCCTTCCTTCCTTCCTTCCTTCTGTTCTTTATCATCACAGGGGACTTGGCAACTCAACCTGACTGTCGTTAATGGATAACTCTTGAAGGTGACCTCTTAATTATTTACCTCCTTTTGGGCCGTTCCCTGCAAGCCTTGCCTCTTGTTCTTTAGAGAGTGGAGCGTGCCCCTCCCCCCATGTCAGAGCCTCTAGGATTTAATTTGGGGAGACCCCTACCCTGACCTCTGGCGCCAATCAGAGCAGAAGGGTCCCTGGCTGGCCATCCCGGCCAGGGACACGCAGCGTGTAGGGAACAGCGACCGCTTTCCAGAGCAGTGAGCCCCTCAGGCCTGGCGAGCAGGCAGCTCACTTCGTCAGGGTCGGTCCCTGCTGGTCGTGTGCAAACAGGGCGCGCACTCCGGACAGTCTGTGCCAGAGGTCCAGCCAAAGCACATCCTTCTAGAAGACAAAAAACGACTCTAGACTTCGCGGTGGCAGGATTTCCAGGCGGCCCGGAGGTAGGGGCGTCCGTGCTTCCTTCCCGCAACACACACGCAGCAAGAGGGGCCGTCCTCACGGCGGCAGCCGGCCGCGGGGGTGGGGAGGGGACAGCAGGGGCCTTCCTCCCCGGCCCCGAGTCCCCACCACCTGCCATGTTCCTCCTGTAAAACCTCGGAGTCCCGCACCGGGTTTCTCTCCTTCCAGTTCCCGCAAACACCTGCAGGCACGGGGTGGGTGGGGGAGGGGACGCGGTCTCCGTGGCAACGGCCCGACGCGCTGCTCAGCGCCGCCGACTGCGACTGCGCGACTGGTCCCACGGCGTCTCCGGGTAGTCAGCCACGTTTGCAGGATTTTGAGGCGCTTCCTCACTCAGAAGTTGCCTCCCCGACTCACATAATACCCCCCCACATCATCAGGTGCTACTCCCCAACCGCTCAAATATTACCCACCCGGACTCATAAGTTACACGTGCGCGGATGCTGCCCACACACTCACGTGGTACCCACGCTCACGCATGTAGCCAGGTAACTTCGATGCTACTCACACCCACTCCGAGACTTAACACGAGTGCCGTGGGGGCAAGGCTGGGGGCTGTTTGTTCCCTGATGTATCCCCGGTGCCTGGAACAGTGCCTGGTACACCGTGGATGCTCGGGAAATATTTGCTGAATGAATGAGCCACATGCAACCGGATATTACCCGCGTCTGCTCAGATGGTACCCACCCCCGTTCAGATGTATCCTAGGAACTCAAATGTTACCAGTGAAGGCAGGATTTGTTCCTTCCGTATCCCCAGCTCCCAGGACAGTGCCTGGGGCATAGTCAATGTCTGCATTGACTATGAATGAATGAATGAATGAATGAATGGTGGAATGAATGCATGCCCCACCCTCCCCCAGCTGTAACCCACACGTTAACTCAGATGCAAACGCCCACCCTCACGCACGGTCAGATGTAACCAGGCCCACTCGGATGATACCATTCTTACTCAGTTACCCCCTCGCCGGAGTGACCCTTCCTCACCCACAGGATCTACACTCACTCGCATCCCCCAACTCACGCAGGTGGTACCCACCTTCCCTCAGTGGCCACCCACACCCTCTCAGCTGACACCCACACTCCCTCACTGCCCCTCGCCCACCCCACCCCACCTCACAGCTTCTTGTCCGAGGCATGGTGCCGCCGGCGGTTTTTCTTCGGCTTCCGCTTGCCCCTCTTGCCTTCTGCAGCCTTGCTGTCCTCGGCGGAGTCCTGAGACGGCGC
>NW_005353927.1:119748-124736 GCF_000412655.1 Myotis brandtii
GGCACAGCTCCTGCCTCAGGACCCGGGCCACGTCCTCCACCGTCCGGCCCTCGCTCTGCAGGAAGAGGTTCAGCTTGGTCAGGAACTCGATGTCCTGCTTGCGGGGCATGTAGACCACCCTCCAGGCGCCGCCCTTGCCCTTGATCTCCCGGGGGATCGCGGCGTGGTTGATGTCCCCCAGCAGCCTGATGATGGCCGCCTTGGAGCGCTCCTCCTCCACGAAGGCCTTCCCGGCCACCTCGAACTTGCCCAGCGGTTTCAGCGGGGCCCGGATGATCTCCTCGAATTCCTCGTGGCCGCAGTCCTCGGGGATGCCCAGGATCATCAGGGACCGGGCGCTGTCCACCTCCAGGGCCTGGCAGCCGTGCTCCAGCAGCGCGATGTCCTTCACCCCGAACAGCATCTTGCCCAGCTCTCGGAGGCAGCAGTAAGCCCGCTGGCGCGCCCCCGCGCTGCCTCGGGACTCCGCGGGGGTATCCAGGATGCCACAGTCCCTCCCTTCCCTAAGGCTCTGCGAGAGAGAGGGGCGCGCGGCCTGATCTGTCCACCTGTCGAGGCTGCCCCGGGTCCTGCGCGCAGGGCTGCGGTGCCCAGCCCTTGGGGATCCCAGGGACTCACGCAGAGTGAAGCCCGGGAGGGTGCCTGCCAGCCGGCTCGTGGCTCCTGGGCGAGGCCGCACGGGGAGGCTCTGAAGATGCCGCTTCCCCTTGCTTGGCGGTGCCTCCGAAGGTCTCAGCAGACTTGGGGCTGCGGATCTCGCTGGGGCTGCTGCCACCCGGGTGCTGGGGGTGGAGGCCTGGCAGGCAGAGCGGCCGGTTCGGTGGTTCGGTGCCGCTGGCCCAGAGGCTGCCCTCGGTGCCCCGGGGCCGGGCTAAGACGAGGCTGCAGCCGCTGCACTTGCTCCCGCAATGACGTCACCGCCTCCTTCCTCTCCGCGGCCCAGCGGTCTCCATGGCGACCACGAGAGCATCGCCTCTACCATTGGCCAGGCCCAGCCGCATTGAAATCGGAGTCTGAGGGGGTCATTCAGAGGTGAGGGGTCAGCCACCAGCTTTCGGAAGTACCCTCCCCCTTGACCCTTTGGGGAAATGGCTGGTTCCGGGGGGTGGGGGGACAGGGAGGATACAAATGACCCCGGAACATCTTCTTGGGTCACAAAGTAAGGACATGCTCAAAGGATGGTGAGAACAGATGGAAACACACAGGGCTGGCTTGAAGGGGCCTGCTGAACAAATCTGGGACACCCTGGGCATCAACGTTAACACTGGGGGTTGTTTACAGCCCTGGCCGGTGTGGCTCAGTGGGTTGGGCATCCTCCCTTGTACCAAAGGGTTGCCTGCTTGATTCCCAGTCAGGGCAGATGCCCGGATTGCGGGCCTGGGGTCCTGCAGGAGGCAACTGATGGATGTTCCATTCTCAGGTGGATGTTTCTCTCCCTTCCTCTCTCCCTAAAAATCAATAAACTGGGTTTTTTTTTTCCCCATTTGGAGTAACAGATCATAACGCTTCCAATAAAATAAGCATCCATGTGTCCATGTAGATGTAAGTAAGTGGACCGACGGAAAGTTTTGTGGAGGAACGTGGGTTTTTACATTGTCTCGTATAAAACTTGTGACTCCAAAGGATCTTTGCCTTGGAATGCCCTTTTCTGTGGGACACACCCACTACAATGACACCCAGGGACAGTATTCAGGAGGACGCACCAGATTGGCAATTTTCTCTCAAAATGGATTCAGAGGAAAAGTTCTTGGCACTGTACTTGCAACTCTCTTGTTTCAAAAAAATTTAAATAAAAAAGAAACGTCCTGCATATGTGATCACCTTCACAACGTCCTCTCCTCCGCCCTCTACCCCAGTAATCAAAGCCATAAATTGTGGGTTGGATTGACAGATTCCAAACTCCTAGCTCCAGCGGTGAGTGGTTTAAATTAATTAACCCGCCCCTTTGCCACCGTGATTGGCTCAGAATGGTCACCTGGGCCTAAGCCAATCAGTGCCTTCTATCTCCCTAGTCAAGAAAGTGGTTAACATAAAAATCCTAGAAAAACACACACACATAGGCAGTAAAATCTCGGACATTTCTAGTAGTGATATTTTTTAAATATATATATCGCCTCGGGCAAGGGAAACAAAAGAAAAAAATAAATGTGACTCAGCAAACTAAAAAGTTTTTGCACAGCAAAGGAAACCATCAACAAAATGAAAAGATGACCCACTGAATGGAAGAATATATTCGCCAATGATGCATCTGATAAGGGCTTAATATCCAAAATTTATAAAGAACTTACAAGCCCTGATCAGTTTGGCTCAGTGGATAGAGCGTCGGCCTTCGGACTCAAGGGTCCTGGGTTCGATTCCGGTCAAGGGCATGTACCTTGGTTGCGGGCACATCCCCAGTGGGGAGTGTGCTGGAGGCAGCTGATCGATGTTTCTCTCTCATCGATGTTTCTAACTCTCTATTCCTCTCCCTTCCTCTCTGTAAAAAATCAATAAAATATATTAAAAAAAGAAAGAACTTACAAAACGACATCAAGAAAAACAATCCAATTAAAAAAAAATGGACAGAGGACCTGAATAGAGACTTCTCCACAGGGGACATATAGGTGGCCAATAGACATATGAAAAGATACTGAACGTTACTAATCATCAGAGAGATGCAAATGAAAACCACATCACAGGTGTCGGAATGACTACCATCAATAAATCAACAAACAAGTGCTGGTGAGAATATGAAGAAAAGGGAACCCTCGTGCACGGCTGGTGGGAATGCAGACTGGTGCAGCCACTGTGGAAAGCAGTATGGAGGTTCCTCAAAAAGTTAAAAATCGAACTCCCATATGATTCAACAATTCCACTTTGGGGTATTTCTCTGAAGGAAATAAAACAATTCGAAAAGATATATGTACCCCAGTGTTCATTGCAGCATTATTTACAACAGCCAAGACATGGATGAATGGATAAAGAAGATGTGGTGTGTGTATACAATGGAATATTATTCAGTCATAAAAAAGGAGACCCTGCCATTTGAAACAACATGAACGGATCTTGAGGGCTTTATACTTTCACTTTATAAGTGAAATAAGATAGACAGAGGAAGACAAATACCATATGATCTCACTTGTATCTGTAATCTTAAACAACAACAACAAAAAACCTTGCCCTAGCCGGTTTGGCTCAGTGGATAGAGCATTGGCCTGCAGACTGAAGGGTCCCAGGTTCAATTCTGGTCAAGGGCATGTACCCTGGTTGCAGGAATGTCCCCAGTAGGGGGTGTGCAGGAGGCAGCTGATTGATGTTTCTCTCTCATTGATGTTTCTAACTCTCTATCCCTCTCCCTTCCTCTGTAAAAAAATCAATAAAATATATTTTTTTAAAAACCTCATAGTTACCGAGTATAGAGTGGTGGTTGCCAGGGGTGGGGGGTGGGGGCAAAATGGGGGAAGGTCGTTAAAGGTACAAACTTGCAGGTATAAGGTGAATGAGCCCTGGGGATACACAGCACAGTGACTGTAGTTAACGCTGCCGCACTGCGTGTTTGAAGGTTGCTAAGAGAGTAAATCTCAAAAAGTTTTCATCACAAGGAAAAAATTCTGTGGCTCAGCGTGGTGGTGAATGTTTTAAAAAGTTGCCATGGGTTTATGAGTCCCCGGGGCTCCATTGCACATCCCTGGGCTTGTGCGCATTCCTAACTGAGAAGCAGAGGACAGACGGTTCCTTTATGTGACCCACCAGGATGGACTGAGACGTGCCTTGTTCCAGGCCCCAGGCCCCTGAGTGAGTGAAGGAGGCTCTGTTTTTAGGAACTCGGCCCCGGGGCTGTGACAGGCTCAGCCGGCCTGGTTACAGTCAGGAAGAGAAGCCCCGTAGTTACCACGAAGATGTGTTCTGATCCTCGGTACGGGGTGTAGACTGCGAATATGCTAATTGGGACATGTTTTGCTAAAGTTTAAAGGGAGAACTGTAGACAGGCTACATTGCACAAATGATGTCATGACAAGGCCCAGAGGAATTCCTGCTGCTGCTCCAAGCGCTCTGGCAGCTCCCAGTGCAGTAGGCCCAATCCAGCTGATGCATCCTTAATTTGGTTCCCACGAGCTGGGTTTTTGCTGAGAGCAGATGAAGAGGACCCGGGGTGAGGGTGGGGTCAGGGATCCGCCATCCTCAGCTTGGCATGCCCTTGTTCAAACAAGAGGTTTATTGTGTTCTCGTCTTAAAATTGAATATTTTCAGGTGGCGGACCAGCCAAGGCTAAGTTTGTATCCCCAGAACAACAGATAAATATATTTATTTAAAACAGAATAAAAATAAAAATAAAGAGAGGACTGCAAACGGGGCTTTGGGGGCCCTGAGTGACTGATCCCACCTGGCCTTGTTACAGAATTTGCCAGGCGACCGAAAAATACGCAGGAGTACTGGAGGCACAGGGAAACCCCACTTATTTCCAGACATTTCACAGGTACCGGTCCTGAGCAAACCAATATGGAGGAAGCTCTCCCTTTAAACCCCTTTGGTTTCTTTGTCCCCCAAATATGGGTTATATTTCACGGGCTTTGCAAAAAGCCCCATGTGCTGGGATGGGGGCAGTGAGACCACATCTCAAGGCCCGGCCTGGCGCCAGCACTGATAACTCCGTCTGGGGTTGTGTGTTGTTCATGGTTTATGGCCATGGGAATGCAAGGACCTACCAGGAGTTTCTGACCGTCTGAAGGCGGGTCCCTTACCTGCACCCCGGCTGCCAAGGTGGAGGGGGGGTGGAGAACAAGACCTCCACCTATTGGCTCTGCTAGGGGGGCAAAGTGGGGCAGCCTCCGAAATAAGAAAGGGGTTGGACGCTGGAATCCACAGGCATGATTGTGTTACAATGTGTATTTAATTTCACTTATTTTTAAAAATCTTTATTGTTGAGCAATTTGGTGGGTAAGAATCTGAGCATGCGCGCAGAAATTACATTTTTGGAAAGAAAATCAATTCAGACTTTTGCTGATCCC
>NW_005353927.1:124941-125961 GCF_000412655.1 Myotis brandtii
TCTCTCCCTTCCTCTCTGTAAAAAATCAATAAAATATATTTTTAAAAAATAAAAATAAAAAAAATAAAAAAGAAAGCTATATATTACATGGTGATAGTAAGTGGTTATAGGGATAATAAAGCAGGAAAGGAGGATAAAGAGAAGAAGTGTGCCTGGGGGCAGAGGGTGTGCTAATTTTTTGGAGCCTGCAGAGAAAGAACTCTATGGAGGTGACATTTGAGTGAAGACTTGAAGGAGAGGAGGGAGCGACCACGTGAATATTCAAAACAGCTTCCCAGGAAGAAGAACAGCCAGTGCAAAGGCCCTGAGGCTGCAGCCCGCCTAGTGTGTTTGAGGAACCGCAAAGGCGCTGGTGTGACTGGGCAGAGCGGACAAGGGAGAGTTAAGAAGAAAGTTGGAGAAAGAGCGGGTGGGGCAGGGGAGGTTACTGCCAGGTCTTGAAGCACCTTGTAGCCCCTGGTGGGGACGTGGGACTTCTTTGGGTGAGCCGGGGCTGCAGGGTGGGGAGGTTTAATGAGGTAACTGAAGGCCAGCCTTTATAGGAGTTTGCCCGTCAGATAGCAGTGCTGGAGATGGAGAACAGGGATTTCTGAGTATATATATTTGTGGACCTTGAGCAACTAAACCTGTCTTAATATCTATCTATATAAAAGCCTAAGCGACCATCGCAACCTAACGGATGACCGAACAGGCTGCATGGGGCGACCAGGCCAGCAGGGGGTTTAGTGAGGGGCAACCAAACGACCGAGCAGCAGGCTGCATGGGGCAACCAGGCCGGCTGGGGGAGCAGTTGGGGGCAACCAGGCCAGCAGTGGAGGGGCAGTTAGGGGTGATCAGTTCGGCAGGGGGAAAGTTAGGGGCTACAGGTTGGCAGGGGAGACAGTGAGGGGTGATCAGGCCGACAGGCAGAGGCAGTTAGGGGTGATCAGGCTGGCAGGGGGGGGGGCAGTTAGGGGTGATCAGGCAGGCAGGCAGGTGAGCAGTTAGGAGCTAGTGGTCCCGGATTGTGAGAGGGGTATC
>NW_005353927.1:126030-130108 GCF_000412655.1 Myotis brandtii
CAGTTAGGGGTGACCAGGCTGGCAGGGGGGGGGCAGTTAGGGGTGATCAGGCAGGCAGGCAGGTGAGCAGTTAGGAGCCAGCAGTCCAGGATTGTGAGAGGGATGTCTGACTGCCGGTTTAGGCTCGATCCCCAAGATCGGGCCTAAACTGGCAGTCAGACATCTCCCAAGGGGTCCTGGATTGGAGAGGGTGCAGGCTGGGCTGAGGGGACCCTCTCCCCTACCCATGCACGAATATCGTGCACCGGGCCTCTACTCTATATAATAAAAGCCTAAGCGACCATTACAGCAGAATGACCAGAATGATTGGTCACTATGATATGCACTGACTACCAGGGGGCAGACGCTCAATGCAGGAGCTGCCCCCTGGTGGTCAGTGTGCTCCCACAGGGGGAGCGCTGCTCAGCCAGAAGCTGGGCTCATGGCTGGCGAGTGCAGCGGCCGTGGCAGGAGCCTCTCCTACCTTCGTGGCAGCGCTAAGGAGCAGTGAGCCAAGCGGTAAGGAGCGAGCCGGTGGGTGGTAAGGAGCGAGGGATCCTGGATTGTGAGAGGGTGTCCGCCCGCCGGCAAGTGGACATCCCCTGAGTGGTCCCGGACTGCAAGAGAGTGCATGCCAGGCTGAGGGACCCCCCTCACCCCACCCCCAGTGCACGAATTTTGTGCACTGGGCCTCTAGTATGTTTATATTTATGTTCCAAGCTCTGCTCCAAGTCCTATGCTAACACTGGGAGCACATCCAAGAGTCCAGCAGACAGCAATGCAAATAAAAGCAGTGCCAGGGGCTCTGAGAGTGGGTAAGGGGGGCCGAGACCATGCTTGGCAGTCTGTCCTGTTGGAGGCTGTGTCTCAGGGATCTAGAACAAGATCCTGCTCATAGCGCATGCCCAGAAACACCATTTGGCTGAATATGCAACTGAATTCACTCCCCGCCCTCCCAATTTTCACAGCCCCTACTTCATTCAGGGTCCCAGGCTCTTTAACTATTATCTCATTTAATCCTCACAATAAGCCTTCAGGAAGGTTCTAGTATTATCCCCATTTTGCAGATGAGGAAACTGAGGCACATAGGAACAATGAACTTACTCAAGGCCCATCGCTAAGAAGAGCCAACCCAAAACTCAAACCCAGGCAGCCAGGTCCAGAGCCTCCACACAGAACCGCTCTGGCTAATGGTCTTCCTGAAAGATTGTATCATATATACCAAGGACAGACGGGGAGAGCTGCAGAGTGAAGGAGGGAGAAAGTTGTGCCGACTGAGGGACACTCAGGATTCTGCATTGAATCCCGGAAAAACACAGCGGCTCCGAAGGACACGACTAGGACTATGGACCATATTGAGCATGGACTGCGGATCAGACACCTGGCGGTGCTCAGGCTGAATTTCCTGATTTCCACAACTACCTTGGTGTTGTGAGAGAACATCCCTCTTCTATTTAGGAAGTGAATGCCAACATGTCTGTGGGTCGAGGAGCAAAATGTGCACAACTTATTCTCTCTCTATATATATATATACACTAGAGGCCCAGTGCATGGAATTTATGCACAGGTAGAGTCCCTGGCAGCTGCCGGCTGCTGGCCAGGGCCTGCCTTCATTCCACGCCGCCCCCTGGTGGTCAGTGCACGTCCTAGCAAGTGATCGAACTGGTCGGTCAAACTCCCGAGGGGACACTTTGCATATTAGACTTTTATATATACTAGTAGCACCACTCACAAATCCGTGCGCGAGTAGCTCGCTGCTGCTTGCCTCAGCTGGCCACCCACCCACCACCGCTGGTAGCTCTCTGCTGCTCATAGCTCGATGCCCCGCCTTCCTGTAGCTCTCCACCACTTGTAGATTGGTCGTGACGTCACGGCATCACAGATAATTAGCATATTCCTCTCTTATTATATAGGATATATATATATATAAAGAGAGAGAAGATGGGGGAGGGTGTATTGGTCTCCTGGGGCTCCCATATCAAAGTGCCATAACTGGGTGGTTTAGACCAACAGAAATGCATGCCCTGGCACAGGGTGGCTTAGGTGGTTGGAGCATCATCTGGTGCACCAGAGGGTTGCAGGTTCGATTCCTAGTCAGGGCACATACCTACGTTGTGGGTTCGATCCACAGTTGGGGCATGTTCGGGAGGCAACTGATCGATGTATCTCTCTCTCTCTCTCTCTCTCTCTCTCTCTCTCTCTCCCCCTTCCTCCCTCTCTAAAAGTAAATAAATAACTAAAAATGTTTTTATAAAAACTATACATTTCTTCTCCCACAGATCTAGAGGCCAGAAGTCTGAAATCAAAGCGTCAGTGGGGCCGTTGGCCCCGGAGATCTGCAGGGGGGTCCTCCCTTGCCTCTTCCAGCTTCTGGTACTTCCCTGGTGCTCCTGGGCCTGTGGCCGCATCAGTCCAATCCCTGCCTCTGTCTTCACATGGCTTTTCCCTTCTCTCTCACCACATGGTCCTCTTATAAGGTCACCAGTCACGGATTTAGGGCCCACCCTACTCCGGTATGACCTCATCACAACTAGTTACATCTGCAATGACCCCATTTCCAAAGAATGTCACATGTTGAGGGTGAGAGCATCAATAGATCTTTTAGGGCAGTGGTTCTCAACCTTGGCTGCACATTAGAATCACCTGGGAATCTTTTTAAAATCCTGATTTCTGGGCCTCGTCCTCCGGAAATTCTGTTTCTTTGTGATGGGGTGAGGCCACAACACCCATAACAAAGAAACAGAAACAGAATTTCTGGAGGATGAGGCCCAGAAATCAGGATTTTAAAAAGATGCCCAGGTGATTCTAATGTGCAGCCAAGGTTGAGAACCACTGGACTAGAGCATTCATCCGCTTCCGGGTCACGGTCTCTGCTGATTGGTCAGCGCCAGGGCAGGAGGTCATCAGTCAATGCAGCTGGTTCGGAGGCAGCCCTGTGTCACTTGCCCGGTGTTGCTGCTTTTCTGGGCCTGGAGCTGAAATACAACTGAGACCCAGATGTTATCTCCAGGGAGGAAAGGTCAGGGGCCCAATCCGCTGGATGTGCTGGGGGAGGACCGGTTACCCTGGGGGGAGGTTGTTGTTTTCCCAGTTGCTAGGCAACCGGGCCTTTCTGCGCTGGGGAGTCTCTGTACCTGGCCCATCGTCCTGCCTCTGCTCATGTCTAACAGGCACCATTGCTGTCATCATCTCCACCTGACAGATTTGGAAACTGAGGCACAGAGAGGGAAGCGCCTTCCTCAGGGTCACACAGCTGGAAAGAGCAAGGCCTCCTGCCCTGGCCAGTGCGGCTCAGTTGGTTGAGCATCCTCCTTGCACCCAAGGGCTGCGGGTTGTATTCCCCGTCAGGGCACATGTCAGGGTTTCCGGCTGGGTGGGGAGCGTGCAGGAGGCAGCTGGTTCGTGTTTCTCTCTCATCCATGTTTCTATCTCCCTCTCCCTCTCCCTCTCCCTCTCCCTTCCTCTCTGTCTAAAAATCAATTTGTTTTACTCTCACGGCAATGTTTCTCTCTCTTTCTTCCTCTCCATTCCTCTCTGTCTAAAAATCAATTTTAAAATCTTTAAAATAAAAAAAAAAGAGCAAGGCCTCTTAAACTCAGAACCCACACTCTGAACTCTCCCCTCAGTACTCGCCTGTGCTCACCGTCCTCTGTTCTTAATAAAGAGAGACGGTTCCAGCCCAGCGGTGAGGGACTCGGGCTGGGTGCGGGCGCTCGCGGTTTGAGGAGAGCAGTCAGGAGCCGCCGCCTGCGAGAGGAAACGTTACTGGAAAAACAGGGGGGTTGTGCACCTGCGGCTCGCGGGACTGGGTTTCCGCGAACTCCAGCAGGCTGAGTTCCTCCCTGCATTGCGGCGGGAATGGCGTTTCCAGGAGGAGGAGGGAGACCGCAGTGCATCTGGCGCATCTGGCGCATCTGGCGCATCTGGCGCATCTGGCGCATCTGGCGCGGGCTGGCCTTCCACCCCACCTGGAGCTCTGGCGGCCAGGCTCTGGGAACCCAGCGGGTCCCAGGCCGAGGGGGAGGGAAGGGCCTGAAAGGAGGGGTGATCGCTGGCCCAGATCCGAAGGACAGAGTTCCGTCCCAGGAACGGGAGCCCA
>NW_005353927.1:130720-140495 GCF_000412655.1 Myotis brandtii
GAATAGATGATCCAGGTGCGTGGGATGCCCTCACCAGGGTCCTCATGAAGGAAAGAGGAAGGCAGGGGGGCCGAGCTCGGGGATGTGACTGTAGCAGCAGAGGTTGGCCTGGTGCAAGAGAGGGCCGCGAGCCAAGGACCGCAGGCGGCCTCGGCCTGCGACAACCAGTTTTCCAAAGTGCAGTCCCATGAGGTTATTGGACACTCACGATTTTGAGTCAACAGTCATAACAGTCGAGGGACACAGTCAGGGCTCTGGCGAGTATCGGGTGGAAGGAAGCCAGGGGTGCGGGTGACAGTTGTGATCCTCAGCGTTCAATTAATTTCAGGGTCTTAGGTCATGTGTCTAAGCTGAAGGAAAACTGGCTTCCAAGATACATAAGCAAAAGGTTTTTTAAATACTAGTTTCAGTTCAATATAGGAAAAAAGGATACAGAAGGGAAATGTTTGGTAAATTCTCCCACAGCCCAATCATGCCTTTTGGTGTTTCTTTTGGAAATTATAATAGTCCTTGAACATGGTGAGAAAGTGCATTTAGTACACTGCTCACGTGAAAAATATGAATACTTAGTATATAATAGGAGAGAGAGAGAGAGAGAGAGAGAGAGAGTTCTCAAGGCCGGCAGCTCAGGGCTGCTAGTGGCCGCACAGTCCTGAGGGACTCGGGCTCCCTTGAACCTGCGGCTCTGCTGTTTTCTGTCGGCGCCTTCCACCTCATGGCCCAAGATGGCTGTGGGAGCTCCAGCCATCGCATCTGAACTCCAATCACGACGAAAGAGGAAGCGACAAAGAAAGTCACTTCCTTCCCTTTCACAATACTTTCCAGAATTGGAAATTAATAAATGAGATTTCTGCACAGGAACAGGGACAGAGCTCAGAGACAAGACACCAAGGGAAAAGGGTAGGAAACAAGGAGATTTGTGGCAGAAAGGAAGGTCTGTTTCAGAAATATGTGGAAGTTTGGCCTCAGCTTTTGGGTTCAGTGATTAGAGAGCCAGGCAGCCATCTCTGCCTCCCTGAACCAGTGGCATTAGAGATGCTGTGGTTGCCTAGGTAACCATCTGCCTAATCCCTCAGTGGTGGGGACCAGGCAGGTCATTTCCATCTCCCATGCACATGTCCAGTTTATAATTGTATTCTTGCTGTACCTAGGAGCAAAAATCTCCTTAGTTCTTTATATGTTGAAATGTTTTTCAGTTGACATAGAGAAGAATTTATATTTCAAGAGTAAAATGCTGAAATAATAAAAGATTATTGTCAGAATGGCTGATTGATGTAGATGCAAATATTAGATAATTAATATTGATATTAAGAAGGACATTATACACTTTTGAGCCAACAAAGCTGAAATTAGTTTTTTTTAATAAAAAATAATAGAGATTAGATTTTATTGTGATTTATTATGATTCTAATCTCTTAGAATTGGGTGTGTGCTGACATTTATAACATCACATAGAATAACCATTAAGAACTGTATTTAAAAGAAAGAACTGTATTTAATATTTAGTCATTTCACTGCATTTAAGCCACAAGCTATTCAAGACAAATAATTAGAGCCCTGGCTGGTTTTGCTCAGTGGATAGAGCATCGGACCTCAGACTGAAGGGTCTCAGGTTCGGTTCCGGTCAAGGGCACGTACCTCAGTTGCAGACTCAATTCCTGGTCTGGGTCGTGGCAGGTGTGCCAGGCAACCAATCGATGTTTATCTCTCACATTGATGTTTCTCTCTGTGTGTCTCCCTCCCTTCCACTCTCTCTAAAAAACTCAATGGAAAAATAACCCCGGGTGAGGATTAACAAAAAAGGAAGGGAGGAAGGAAGGGAGGAAGGAAGGAAGGAAGGAAGGAAGGAAGGAAGGAAGGAAGGAAGGAAGGAAGAAAGGAAGGAAAAAAGGAAGATGATTAGAAATTAAAAGCAGAATGTCAAGTTTGCTACTTCAAAATTTTGGGAAAATACTCCAAGATCAACCATAACATCCATGATAAGTCATCTTTGATCCGGATTACGAAGAATAAAAGAGAAATAGAAAATGTTGTTTTGTATTTTGGACCTCAACGCAGAGAATTCAGTCATGAGCCCCCTTTGGTGACCTGTTCTCATCACTGACTCCCTTTTGCTTCTATTTTATGTGGGCACTTGATCTATGTGTCTCGTTTACAGCCAACACTCCATCCATTACCAACTTGTAAGGCACTGACGGTGCCGTCGTATAACTTCCAAGGTTAGGTCTTTTTTTTTTTTTAATATATTTTATTGATTTTTCACAGAGAGGAAGGGAGAGAGATAGAGAGTTAGAAACATCGATGAGAGAGAAACATCGATCAGCTGCCTCCTGCACATCTCCTACGAGGAGATGTGCCCGAAACCCAGGTACATGCCCTTGACCAGAATCGAACCTGGGACCTTTCAGTCCACAGGCCGATGCTCTATCCACTGAGCCAAACCGGTTGCGGCCCAAGGTTAGGTCTTAAGGGACCTGCTGCTTCTGCTCCTGTCACACACACATCTATCCATACACACACATATATACACAATCATATGCACACATGTACAAAATATATACATACTCACACATACATGTATGCACATATACACATGTGTACATGACTGTTTGCATATATACATAAGTGAACATATATGCATATATACGCATAAATGCACATATACATGCATGTATATACATGTGTACATGACTGCCCACATATATACATAAATGAACACATATGCATATATATATATATGCACACATAGACATGCACATACGTACATATAGAGACTGTGCTGGTGTATACAGCAGCATTTCTTCTCTTTTGGAAGCAAAAATGAGAAGTTGTCCTGGTCGCTGGCCGTGGAGGCAGGTAGAGGAGAAGGGAGTGGGTGGCATTTGCTATTTTCAATTCTGCCCTGTTTGAAGCGGATTACGAAGAATAAAAGAGAAATAGAGAATGTTGTTGTTATAAATGTCAGCACACATCTATCCATACACACACATATATATACACAATCATATGCACACATGTACAAAACACATACATACTTACACAACACATGTACATGCATGCACATATACATGCACATATATATGGGTACATGACTGCCCACATATATACATAAGTGAACATATATGCATATATACGCAAATAAAAGAACAGATAATAGAGATTAGATTTTATTGTGATTTATTATGATTCTAATCTCTTAGAATTGAGTGTGTGCTGACATTTATAACATCACATAGAATAACCATTAAGCACTGTATTTAGCCCTAGCTGGTTTGGCTCAGTGGATAGAGCGTCAGCCTGCAGACTGAAGGGTCCCAGGTTTGATTCCAGCCAAGGGCACATGCCTGGGTTGCGGGCTTTATCCCCAGTGGGGGATGTGCAGGAGGCAGCCAATCAATGATTCTCTCTCATCATTGATGTTTCTATCTCTCTTTCCCTCTCCCTTCCTCTCTGAAATCAATAAAGATATATTTTTTAAAAAATGCCCATAATGAATATCAGAAGAGTTTTCTGATTTCTGAATATAATGTAGTTGAGTGTTTCTTTAAGATATCTTGCTCTTTAGTTTGATAGTAAAGTAATTTTTTGAATAAGCCAGTTAGTTGAAGAAAACATCCTTTCAGAAGGCATTTTCCCCATGAGTTCAGAGTTTATTGGTTTGATTTATCTTCCTCATTAGGTAGACAGGAATTTGGATGCACAGCAGAAAATGTGGTTGAGAAATTGGAAAGCTACTACAAACATACTCTGTTCTGGAGAGGCAGTATGAAGTGTGCATTGAAGGAAGACCTGGGACTGCATTTTAGCTCTGCCACCTCGAGGGTGAGTGAACTTGTGCAATCATGTTGTAACTTTTATCTTGTCTATCTCAAAGGGTTCTTGTGAAGAATACATGTGCTAATATGTGTGAGCTGTTATTGTTATCATACAATTTAAAGTTGATGGTAATAGAAACTAGGCTCTTGTCTTACCTTACTATTGATGGGTTGGACCTGAAGTTTCTTGGTAGAAGTTATTCAATAGTCACTGAAATTTCCAATCCAGTCCTTCACAAATGTTCCTAGAGGTTTTAATTTAAGTGTGAGAAATATGGATTCTTTACCTTTGTTTGCTGGTAGCCATACTCTGTAATCCCTCTGGAAGCCCTGAAGCACAACTATTCTTTAAAACATATTTATTTTAATATGTTTATAGTAAACTGCAAAAGTAATAAAACCATGAGCCAGACATCTGTTTACTTTATAACCGCATCATATCTATGTGCACCTTAATTGAAAATAAGTCAGCAAACTGAAAAGTAATAATTTGTGAAAAAAGCTGTACATGCCCTTTTGTAATGTATTTATAGTTTTGAAAAGTTAGAAAGGAAAACTATCCTGGATCAGGAAGTGTAGTGGAGCTTCCGACTGAGGCGCTCTCAATGATGGGACTGGAGAGAGACCCTCACAGGAAAGTGGAATCTGAATTTGGAGAAAGTAGTTGGCAATTGTGTGTCACAACAACCCCATGATGGGATTTTAAACTCCAGGCAGCAGACTTTAATCAGCCTGGACAGAAAAAAAAAATAGACAGTTTAAATCCATGAAGGAACAAAGCCATTTCTGGGAAAAAAGTAAACATTTTTTCCTTATCAGACTGGAAAAAAATGAAGGTCAGGAACGCTATGGCCACTGGGGCAGGCCAGATAGTGAGGGAAATGATGACCTTTTGGTTGATGCTTTGGCTATGCTTCCTAAAAGTTAAATTTAGATTTCTCAATAAGAACTTATTTTCTCGTTTAAGTTTTGTTCTAACTGAGGTATTGTCTTTTCATAATAATCAATATTCATTTTTATGTAGAAAAACTTCAAGTGGGCAAGTGTTTATTTTATTCTTTTAAAAAATGTGAACTGAATACCCACTCAGTAAAGAGCATTTTGCTAGTCTAAAATTTTATTATAAAATTAATAGGCTCATGAACAGGGCATTGTTGAAAATAAAGTGAGCCCTGGCCGGTGAGCTCAGTGGTTAGAATGTTGGCCTGAGTACCGAAGTGTCTCGGGTTCAGTTCCTGGTCAAGGGCACATACCTAGGTTGCAGGTTCGATCCCGTCCCTGGTCGGGGCACATGCAGGAGGAAATGTGGCTTTTTACATCTCTCTCTCTCTCTCTCTCTTTCTCTCTTTTCCTCCCCCCCTTCCACTCTCTCTAAAAATCAATGGGTTAACAACAACAAAAAAGAGACCAACACATTTAAGAAACATTAAAATATTTAAGAAAAATACAATAAGTAAAAGGTTTTGGAAATAGAGAAAAAATAGGAATAGATCAGTGGAATGATTTCAAATATATGCATTCACCGTTTGGCAGTTTTTAAACTTTTTAAATGTTTCTTTGATCACATACAAGCTTTAAAATTCAAATGACTCAAACTGCCCCTCATAGCTTCTGAGTTTCTTCTGCTTAGAAAAATATTTCCTCCACGTCCAAGAGCAGGTATTAACTCACCCAGAACGTTTTGCACTTGATGGCTGCGTGGCTTGCATTTAAATTGCTGACCCACCTGGAGTTTATTTCAGTGGAAGGAGCAGAGGCGTCCAGCTTTTAGCTGCTCGCTGTCCAGGGAAGGGTTTGACTACTTGGTCCCGCTGACTCACAGCACTGCCTTCATGGGAACCGAAAATTTTGGGGTAGTCAGGGAGCCCAAACGGTTAGGCATATACAGGGTGGGGCAAAAGTAGGATTATAGTTGTTCCTATGGAAAATAATACAATAACTAATAAATAATTATACAATAAACTGTTCGATACTGTAAACCTACTTTTGCCCCACCCTGTATACATTTATAATGCATTTTACGGTCCAATAGGGCTTACGCTTGACCCCTCCACACGTTACACTTCTGTTTCAGTTTCCTGGTTACTCTTTTTTTTTTAAATATATATTTTATTGATTTTTTTACAGAGAGGAAGGGAGAGAGATAGAGAGTTAGAAACATCAATGAGAGAGAAACATCGATCAGCCGCCTCCTGCACACCCCCCACTGGGGATGTGCCTGCAACCAAGGTACATGCCCTTGACCAGAATCGAACCTGGGACCCTTGAGACCGCAGGCCGTCGCTCTATCCACTGAGCCAAACCGGCTACGGCTCCTGGTTACTCTTAACGGTAAAAATTTTTCAACAGCTTCTCTCACACTCAAAAAGTTAATCTCCAAGAGCTCAACCAAGAGGTGGTGCGGGGTTTTCATTTTGGGGTTAAGTTACGAAGATTATTTTTATTTTTTTTTATTGATTTCAGAGAGGAAGGGTAAGGGAGCGAACCCACAACCTAGATATACTCCCTGACTGGGGATCGAACCCGCAACCTTTGGTGTATGGGACAAGGCTCCAACTGAGCTACCTGACCAAGGGTGTGAGGCATAGAAACATCAGTGATGAGAGAGAATCGTTGATCGGCTGCCTCCTACATGCCCCCTACTGGGGATGAAGCCCACAACCCGGGCATGTGCCCTTGACCGGAATCGAACTCGGGACTCCTCAGTTCGCAGGCTGACGCTCTAGCCACTGAGGGAAACCAGGGAGGGCGTTACTGAGATTATTGACACTGTTCACCTTGCTTAGCCTGAATATCAAAGTCAGGGCGGCCCAGCCCGTGACCCCACAGCACAGGGTTGCTCCCGGGATTGGTGTTTCACTGCTTTTATGGAGCACAGGGTCAGGCAGGGCTGGAGCTTCTCCGGGCGGCCGGGCCGGAGCATCACTTGAGCTGAGCGTGACAAGGCATGTGCTTTGCAGAAATAGCTGGTAGAGCTTTTCAAGCGCGGACATGCCCGTACCAAAACGTTGAACCAGCCTCCACGGGGATACACCTTCCAAAACAAAGATGCTTTATAAAAAAGGGCAAATATTTATTCAGAAATGGCAAGAAATACTTTCGAGGACTGCAAAAAAAAACACCACCCTGGTTAACTGAGCAGGACACGTGGGTGTGTTGGGGGTCATGTGAGTTTCTTTGAAAGTACAGTGCTGTTCTGTAATGCAAAGAAGTCGAGAGAAAATGAACAGTGCCCTGCTGTCTCCTCATGTCGGCTTTCTAAAAACGAATGTGTCATCGGCTGTGACTGCAGGGGGGAGTGGTAAAGCCCCCCCTCCCCCATCCCCACACGCAGCTCTCCAACTCAGGAGCGGTTCGTTTCCACAGTTTATTGTTTTTGCTTCCAGGAAAAAAGAAGAATTGCTATTTATCCTACCATTTGTAACCAGACATACTGTTCCTCCTTACCAAGCTGACCCCATGTGTCCTGCTGCACGATGGTGCTTTTCACTTAAAGTATTTGCCAAGCCCTGGCCGGTTTAGCTCAGTGGATAGAGCGTTGGCCTGCAGACTGAAGGGTCCCGGGTTTGATTCCAGTCAAGGGCACGTGCCTGGGTTGCGGCTTGATCCCCAGTATGGGAGTGCAGGAGGGAGCCGATCAATGATTCTCTCTCATCATTGATGTTTCTATCTTTCTCTTCCTTTCCCTTTCTCTCTGAAATCAATAAAAATATATTGTTTAAAAAATTTTCCAAGTTGTTCCACATCAGTGATAGACATCTGAACCTTTCTTTTTTAAAAAAATATATTTCTTTATTGATTCCAGAGAGGGAGGGAGAGGGAGAGAGAGATAGAAACATCAATGATGAGAGAGAATCATTGATCCGCTGCCTCCTGCACACCCCCTACTGGGGATCGAGCCCACAACCAGGGCATGTGCCCTTGGCTGGAATCGAACCTGGAACCCTTCAGTCTGCAGGCTGACGCTCTATCCACTGAGCCAAACCGGCTGGGGCTGAACCTTTCTTTTTAAAAATATTTTTTACTGATGAAAGAGAGAAAGAGAGAAACATCCATTGGTGCCTCCTGTGACCACTATCTGGGGATTGAGCCCAAAACCCGGGCATGTGCCCTGACGGGGAATCGAACCAGCGAACTCTTGGTGCATGGGATGACACTCAACCACTGAGCCACACCAGCCAGGGTTGCACCTTCCTTTTTAATGTCTGCAGTGTGTTCACAGTGGGTACCACAGTTCATCTAACCCAGCGGTTCTCAACCTGTGGGTCGCGACCCCTTTGGCGGTCGAACGACCCTTTCACAGGGGTCGCCTAAGACCATCCTGCCTATCAGATATTTACATGACGATTCATAACAGTAGCGACATGACAGTGATGAAGTAGCAACGGAAATAATTTGATGGTTGGGTCACAACATGAGGAACTGTATTTAAAGGGCCAGAAGGTTGAGAACCACTGAAACCAGTTCCATACGGATGAACCTTGGATTACTTCATTTTTCACTGTTACAAGCACTCACCTCTAATCTCTCTGGAACGTCAGCATGGCATGTATTTGAGGGGAATATGTCATTAGAGAAAACTGTTAGGAGCAGGTTCCCTGGACACAACACAAAAGTCATTTTGAAAACCTGACAGCTGTTGCCAAACTGCCCTGGGACCAGCTCACACTTGCAACCATAGTGAGCGGGGTTGCTTCCTGTGGTCTCGCCAGCACTGGGTGTTAACAACCTTTTGCCGAGAAGATGGGGAGAGAATGGTATCCTGGGGTTGGTTTCAGAATCTCAGCTCCATTCCACTGCTTGATATGTGCCTCCTTCTCTTGTGACTGTTGTTGTGTTTTTTTACTATATTTTTATTGATTTCAGAGAGGAAGAGAGAAGCATCAATGATGAGAGAGAATCATTGACCGGCTGCCTCCTGTACACCCGCCACTGGGAACTGAGCCCGCAACCCAGGCATGTGCCCTTGACTGGAATCGAACCCGAGACCCTTCAGTCCACAGAACGGTGCTCTATCCACTGAGCAACACTGGCTAGGGCTCTTGTGACTGTTTTTGCTGTGCACTTTTTAAAAAATCTTCACCCGGAGACATGTTTATTGATTTGAAAGAGAAAGAAAGGGAGAGAGAAACATCGATCGGTTGCCTCCTGTATGCACCCGACCAGGGATCGAACCCACAACCTAGGTATGCTCCCTGACTGGGGATCGAACCTGCAACCTTTGGTGTATGGGACAAGGCTGCAACCGAGCCACCTGACCAAGGGTGTGCATTTGTTTATTAAGTGTGAAGTTGCGCATCTTTTTAGGTGTTTATTGGCTGTTGATACTTGTTTTTCTGTTAACTTCCGATTCATGTCCCTTAACCACTTTTTTCAGGAGCTGTTCCTTTTTCTTGAACGTTTATATGAGCTTTCCTTTTTTTAAAAAAAAAAAAAAGATTTTTATTGATTTCACAGAGGAAGGGAGAGGGAGATAGAAACATCAATGATGAGAGAGAATCATTGATCAGCTGCCCCCTGCACACCCCACACTGGGGATTGAGCAGGCAACCAGAGCCCTGACCAGGAATCAAACCATAACTCCTGGTTCATAGGTCAACGCTCAACCATTGAGCCATGCTGGTTGGGCTATATGAGCTTTCTATTAAAAGCGGTATGAGCCCTGGCTGGTTTGGCTCAGTGGATAGACTGTTGGCCTGCGGACGGAAGAGTCCCAGGTTCAATTCCAGTCAAGGGCACACACCCAGGTTGCGGGCTTGATCCCCAATAGGGGACGTTGAAGTTTCTGTCTCTCTCTCCCTCTCCTTTCCTCTCTGAAATCAACAGAAATATATATTTTTAAAAATCAATGGAAAAAATATCCTCGGGCGAGGATAAAAAAAAAAAAAGATATGAAACGTTTGTTTTCCCCCCAGTGTGTCTCTATCTTTTAACTTATTTTCCCTCAGATTAAAAAGTTA
>NW_005353927.1:140865-143346 GCF_000412655.1 Myotis brandtii
CAACCAAGGTACATGCCCTTGACGGGAATCGAACCTGGGACCCTGGAGTCCGCAGGCCGACGCTCTATCCACTGAGCCACACCGGTCAGGGCAACATGTTGACAGTTTTTAAAACAGCTTACCTTTTACTGGCAGAAAACGCCTCCGTTAAGCACATACAGAATCTTTTTTTTTTTTTTAATCCTCATCTGAGGATATGCTTTCAGAGAGAGAGGGAGGGAGGAAGAACAAAAGAAAGAGAGAGAGAGAAAGAGGAAAAGGCCAGTTCTGTACATGCCCGGACTGGGAGGTCGAATGTGCCCAGACTGGGAATGGGACCCTCGACCCTTCAGTGCACGGGGGGGCCGCTCAACCAGCTGGGCCACCCGGGCCAGGGCCGCAGGCAGCACCTGGAAGGCAGCGGGAGGAAATTCCCGCTCAGGGGTCCTGACCTTGAACGTCCTGTGAGCGCTCACATTCTTACCCAGTGTGAGCGCCGGCAGAGAACACTCAGAACCTGCCTGCAGCGTGGAAAGGAGCTCCATTAGCTACATTGTTGGCTGCAGCTACACATTCGCTGTCGCTGCAGAACATTCGCTGGGCAGCCGAGCCCCCGGGCGGGGCTTTACTGAGCGACCGGACGTGACCAGACGCGTGCACTCCGCTCTGCGGGCCTCTCGCTTCCCGGTTCTGCAAGAATAGGTGCCCCGGGCTGGAATGTTAAAAACCGGCTCCTGGGGAGCGGAAACGTCTCCTAACCAGGAACAGGGGGGTGAAAGGATTCACCTGCGCAGACAGGGGACGCTTTGTCCCCCGGCCTCCAGCGCTCACTCACCTGGCAGCGGCGGGACTGGCTTCCACATCGAACACGTGTGTTTGGTTGGTGACTTTTTCAATGCAGGGAAAGTATTAGAAAACCCTCACCTGTCTCCCCTCAGACACGGTCCATGATTCCGCCGGCAGACTTTTTAAAAAATGGAGTTGAAATTCACATAAAGTTAACTGACGTGTACAACTCAGTGATATTTAGTCCATTCATGATGTTGTGCAAGGACCACCTCTATCTAGTTCCAGGACATTTTCATCCCCCCCAAAGGAAACCCCATACCCACTAGCCGTCACTCCGCATTTCCCCTCCCCCAGCCCCTGGCGACCACTAATCTACTTCCTGTCGCTATGGATTCGCCCGTTGTGGGCAGTTCTTGTAAGTAGAATCATACAACACACAGCTCTTTGTGCCTGGTTTCTTTCACTTATGCTTCACGTTTTCCAAGGTCAGCCACATCAGGGCAGGTATCAGTACTTTATTGCTTTTTATGGCTGAATATTTACTACTTAAAAAAATAAAAATGAGTGTATAGTTAGAAATTGACAAAGTACAGGAAACCAAAATAAATCCTGAAAGGCCCCCCACACTCCACCTGCCCTCTATCCCACTCATCATTCCAAGGGCAATCGCTATAAAAAATTAATTAAAAATATATAAATACTAGAGGCCCGGTGCACAGATTTGTGCACCAGTGGGGTCCCTCGGTCTGGCCTGCATGCTCTCGCAACCCGGGACCCTTGGGGGGTATGGGAGAGCCGTTTTTGGCCTGATCCCTGCAGGTCAGGCTGAGGGACCCCATGCACCGGGCTTCTTGTCCTATATAATAAAGAGGTAATATGCAAATTGACCATCACATCCTCACACAAGATGGCCGCCCCCATGTGGTCAAAATATGGCCACCACAAGATGGCCAGCAGGGAAGGGCAGTTGTGGGTGATCAGGCCTGCAGGGGAGGGCAGTTGGGGGCAACTGGGCTGGCAGGGGAGCAGTTAGGCGTCGATCAGGCTGCAAGGGAGTGGTTAGGGGTGATCAGGCTGGCAGGCAGAAGCAGTTAGGGGCAGACAGGCAGGTGAGTGGTTGGGAGTCAGCAGTCCCAGATTGGGGTCCCAGATTGGAGAGGGTGCAGGCTGGGCTGAGGGACACCCCCTCCAGTGCATGAATTTTGTGCACCAGGCCTCTAGTATGCATATAAGATCTTTGGTTAATTCTGTTGCATGTTTTCATGCCTGTGCGTTGAGCCCCCTGGTGGTCAGTGTGCGTCATAGCTACCAGTCAAATGGTTGGATGGTCACTTGGGCTTTTATATATATAGATACCTTCCTGAAACAAATATATCTATACGCACTTACTAACAGATATTACTGTATTATTTCATTTAAAAATATTCAACAGAAGGGACCATCACACATCTTTTTTTGCAGGATGGTTTGTTCACTAACAAAGTATGGCTTGGAGAGAACTGTGCCTAACCTGGTCCCATCCCCGGATCTCCCCCCACCTGGGGCCATGGGAGCCTTTCCACTTTACTGATGGACTGGGTGTAACTAGAGGGAGAGACTACCTCTGGGAGGGACCTAAAGACCTTGGCCAAATATGGCTTTTCCCACTGAGAGGGCAGGGGCAGGGCCCACTGGGTCTTCAGGTATGGGCACTCCGGTGCCAATTAGCTGGCA
>NW_005353927.1:143647-147947 GCF_000412655.1 Myotis brandtii
GAGTGTATAGAATTCTCAGGAGAAATTAAGATACAGATACATCCCCCAAGGGGTCCCGAGACTCAGAAGGGTCCATTTAACAAAGACCCTAGTGACTCTGATCAAGTGGCCACCCTGGTTCAGGAGTCGCTAGCAGGGGCAGGATTAAGCAGGAGTAAATGAAGTTTTTAGCTGAAGACCTCAGCTTCTGAGGGGGGGGCAAGGATGTCCATCATCCAGCTGCTTTTAAAAACAAACTCAGCCAAGCCAGTGCGGCTCAGTGGTTGATCATCAACCCAGGAACCAGGAGATCACGGTTAGATTCCTGGTCAGGGCACATGCGCAGGTTGCGGGCTCAATCCCCAGTAGAGGGTGTGCAGGAGGCAGCTGATCAATGATTCTCTCTCATCATTGATGTTTCTATCCCCCTCTCCCTCTCTCTGAAATCAATTTTAAAAAAAACATTTTAAAAAAGATAAATAAATTTTAAAAAATAAACTCAGATAATTCACGTCACCAGTTACCTGGCCTAGAATCTTCTAGAAACCCTGCGATCTGCTGGAGATCCTTTCTCATTGGTGGAAGGACATACAGCAAAGAGGAGAGACACTTCAACAGCTTCCTCTTACGGAAAATGGAAGCTCGAAGGCAGGTCTGACAATAGCGCAACAGGACGTGTGTATTGTTCGGCAGTTTCTCAAATTAAATAGCCCATGCCGCCACCTCCTACAAAAGACTCAGTATTTGAACTGCTAAACTTTATTTCAAAACATTTACACTGACAATTCCTAATCCTGGTATCTACATGGTAACACGATGAAGCTCCAGAAGACCTGACTTTGAAATCAGCTGCTGGAGAGCCGCAGGCTTTCATCAGCCGCGAGTCCACCCCGCCCCTGTGTTTTGCACACAGAGGAGCAGCTGCGACTGAAACTGCTTTCTTTTGTTCTGCATCTTCATCCAGGAATTTGCAAGGAATTGCCACAAGAAGTTTGTTTTCCAAGTTGAATTATGACATCTAACAACTGTTCACATTCTTTATCACAAGAACTGAAGTCAGAAGAGAGACTGAAAACGTAAAAGGGCTCAACTCTCTCTGACAGAATGTTATTACTGTGGACCACGTTAGAGCACCGACTTGCTATCACACGACCGAGAACCGCGCGTGGCAGAGCACGTGAATTACAAGCGACATTACAGGCATGCACGGGACTGAACTTCCCCCACTGCAGTGACGTTTACAAGGTGGTATCAGTCACACGTACAGGAAATGCACTTATATGCAAATAAGTGGCAGAAACAACTAACTGGAGACCTGTACAAAAACAAGCTAACGTATGAACTCAAGGTAATATTTTGAGTCTCCAATGTGATGGGTTTGGCTGATGACACACTCGAGTACCCATTTCTCAGTGGGTTTTTTAAATAAAAAAAAAATAGGTTCGGATTACATCCTTGAGCACATCTTGGGCCTCCTCAGGATAGTTTAGAAACCAATGATCTCAGGTAGCCGCTCCCCTCACCCCAGGCCCCCATACACAGGAGACATGGTATTCTGGTCTATTCAGAAGCCAGAAATTGACAGCCAGATTTTTAGACTATCTTCCCTTTTACTACAATGTGAGAAGTGTCTTCAGCCTCAAAGGTGTTGAGTTTGGTGGCGTTAGATGGACTCAGGGCGGGGAAGCCGGGACAGCCCGAGTCCCTCCCTACCAATCACCCCTCTTCCCTGCGGGTTCCTGACAGGGTTTTATCCCAAGGGCCATTTTTATTAACACAAATTAAAACTCAAATACTTCAGGGCCATTCTTTTTCCCCAAAACTAAGTCTTGGGACCTAACCACCTCGGGTCAGATAACTGGAGAACGGAAGTTGAAGGCTGGGAGGAGCAAGGAAGGCGGGTCTGCATCAGAGATCCTGGCTTAACTCACCCGCCATCAAAGCTCAGAGGTGAAGGGAGAGAAAGTGGAGGGAGAACGCCAGGCCCTGTAGAGGTCAGCCGACCACTCAGAAGCAGCAGGGAAGGGGGAGAGAGGTCACACATGGATAAGCATAATGGTGACCTTGCCCATGTGTCAAGGTGAATATTCTAGACTCTTCCCAATCTGCTTACTGGCTCACCAACCTCGAAGGTGAGCCTACGAGGAGGTGGGAAAGTGGGTCTGGCAGAGAAAAAAGCATCGGGTTTCGGATACCTCCCTCCCTCATTCCTCCCACCTAAGATCTCAGGTACATTTACTTCTGAGAACCGATTTCTACCCAGGGGTCAAAAGTCTTGGTTCATTCAATAACAAGAGAAAGCTTTGTTCCCAACTTGGAACTTCTTCCTTGGTCTTCTTTCAGCTCCGAGGTCCCATCTCAAAGTTTCCTGGGTTCTGCAGATAAATTACAACAGAGTCAAAGCAGGGAGAGGTGTCAAATGAAATTTTTTTTTTTTTACTTTCTGGGGCTTTCTAGTCCTTGAACATTTCTAACCCCCTCTCCCCCCCGCCCAGCCAGGCCTCCAGAACACTCCACCTCAAAGCCACCTACCCTAACAAACATTATAACCCCAAACCATTCAACTCTTATGGAGGGAGATGGTCAGATGGAACAGCATAATGACCTGAGAATACCACGGCGATACTCACCAACAGAAGACAGCTGGGGGCGGGGGGGGGGGGGGGGAAGCCTCCTGCCCCCACAGCATCCCCATGTTGGCCTTCAGGGGCTCCGAGGAGGGAGGTCAGGGCTTTTGCCCTCAAAACCCTCAACTGGTGTGTCGCCCACCTTCTCCACCGCTCTGGGGTCCTCCTTGGGCTCATCAGCCCCCACCTGCCACTCCTGCTCCTCCCCCCTCTCCTGCTGGTAGACACAACCCAAATGACTCCCGTTGTCACACTCACCTGGAGCAGAGCCTTCTGCTTTGGCCTGTGTACCCTGTGACGTTGAGGCAGGTGACTCCACGCGCTGTGAGCCTCGAAGGGCCCTCTGGCCTGACATACCCCTTCGCAGGCCCGGCCCTTTCTTTGGAATCGATGGTTTCTTCTTGGTTCTTTCCACATCGACAAGGACGTAAGAGATGGGGCCCAAGCTCACCTTCTTCTTCTTCCTCCTCATGCAGCCAGGGCTCTTTGCCGAGGCCCAGCCCACGGCCTTCTTCTTGGGCGGTTCCTCGGGACCATCGTCCTGGTCTGACTCAGAGGCAACTTCGGGGCCCGCAGCTTCTGCCCGGGCATCCTGAGGGGCGTGTCTGGGAGCCTTCCAGGGGCATTTCTCCGCAGGCTTCTTCCCAGCCGCCGCCTCTGGCTTCACACGGGGCTTTCTGCTGCTCCTGGGATACTCGGGGACTTCCCCGTTCTCCCCATCGTCAGCCTCAGGACCCTCCGAGGAGGCCGGGCTGTTGGAATGGTGGCCTGTGGGTTTCTTCCAGGGCACTGGTTCCTGCCTGGGGCTTTTCTTCTGCTTCCTTCTCCGGGAGCGAGTCTTGGCTCTAGCCTTACGAACCAAAGGTTTGGGAGGGTCGCCTTCATCTTCCACGTCATCCCAGCTGCCTGGGTTCCCCATCGTCAGGACAGAGCACGCCCTGGCAGCCCTGCCCGGCTCCTTCTGGCCCTTCCTCCCGGCGGCTGACGCTGCCATGGCCAGGGCGTAGGCCTCCTCGGCCTCCTGGGCCCTGGCTTCCTCCTGGTTGCGGAGCTCTGAGTCCAGGTGGACGATGACTTGCATCACGGTCCCCAGGAGCGCCCCCAAAGCTTCTACCCAGCTCCCCGGAGGCGGATTCTGGTTCCGGTTCCGGGGCGCGGGGGCGTCGTTGAGATGGAGCAGGCGGACCACGTCCTCCCAGGTGCGCCCCTCGGCATCCAGGAACTCGTTCAGGTTCTTTAAAAACTCGGCATCCTGGGTGGGGTTCCTGCAGACCACCCTCCAGGCACCTCCTCTTCCCGGAAACTCCCGGGGAACGGCCCGCAGACTCACCCCCTCGCCCACCTCGAGGAGGGCGGCTTTGGCGTTCTCTTCCCTCACAAAGATCCTGTTGAGCACGCGGTACGGGCCCAGCGGGGAGAGGACCCTGCTCAGGGTCTCCTCCATCTCCTCCGGGCCGCAGTCCTGCGGGATGCCGGTGACCAGGAGGGCCCGGTGGATGTCCACGTCCATCCCGCGGCACCAGTCCTCCAAGAGGGTCATCGTCATGGTCGCAACCACCTGCGAGCTCTAAGCCCGCGTGCAATGAAGAGTCCGCCGGGTGGGGTCCCCGGGAACGAATCCTGCACGGGGACAAGAAAGGGAGGTCGGATTCCCGGGCTCAGAGGTCTGAGCGGCCCCTCCGCGGCCGGCCAGC
>NW_005353927.1:148325-156055 GCF_000412655.1 Myotis brandtii
GTGCGAGCTCCGGGTTGCCCCTCCCGCCCCCTCTGTGCACCCTCCTCCACTCGGGGTGGGCCCCGGGGACGCGGTACAGGCCGACTAGCCCTCCCGCCCTCCCACACACACACACCCCTGCCTTCCTGTGGGTTCCAGTCGGCGTGACCCCTGGGAGACACCGGAAATCAGACGGCGAACGGAGAGCGCGGCCTGAGCCCCCCTGCGCTCCTCTAACAACAGCCTCAGCTCCTGGCGGAGCCCCCTCCAGCTGCAGTGCCTGAAGCTCCAGAAACTTCCAGAAACGACTTGCTTCTGCCCCCGGCCCAGCCACCCCAAAGCCTGGGGACACCGGCTCGCCTTTCCCTGCAGGTTTCCGCCGCTGGCTGCCCGCAGGCGACAGCTTTGCGAAGAGTCAAACCCTCCGTGACTCCGTTCTGAGCCGCTTCCTGCCAGGCCCGCGCCTAACAGTGCCGCTTCCGAGCTGTGCAGCCTCCACCAGCCTGGCGCTCCTGCCTCGGCTCCACGGTAGGAAGACCAGCAACACCCTTCCTGGCCTGGACGCTGTGAAGACCCGGGGAGACCACACCTGGAAAGGGGCCTGGGTCTCCGGCCCGGGCTGCAGCCAAAACCCGTTCTTTGGGTTCCGTTTTGGGATGGGCCTCGGCAAGGCCGGAGACTCACGCCGCTCCCACTGCCGTCTCTGCATCCCTGAACTTGGGCTTGATGGACATTTGTGTGATTTTCCAAGTTCCATTACATTTCACACAAAAAAAGAAAAAAAAGAAAAGAAAAAGAAATGCCATCAAAATGTTAAAGAAACACTTTAGTTATAACCAGAATTTTAAAATCTCACGTTCTTTACATGTTGAAATTCTACGAAGCAGCTGAAGAAGGAATGTGTACCGTTATGCAGTGGTTTTAAAACAAGGCCATGTGTGTGTGTTTTTAATTGATTTCGGAGAGAGAGGGAGAGAGAGAGACTGAAACATCAACGATGAGAGAGAATCATCGATCATCAGCTGCCTCCTGCACGCCCCCCACCGGGGACCAAGCCCGCCACCTGGGCATGTGCCCCGACCGGGAATCCAACCGTGACCTTCTGGTTCATAGGTGGACACGCAACCACGGAGCCACACCTGCCGGACCATTTGTGACCCTCCTGTGCTTGAGAAGTGGACATCTCTTTTTTTAAAATATATTTTATTGATTTTTTACAGAGAGGAAGGGAGAGGGATAGAGAGTTAGAAACATCGATGAGAGAGAAACATCCATCAGCTGCCTCCTGCACACTCCCCACTGGGGATGTGCCCGCAACCAAGGTACATGCCCTTGACCGGAATCGAACCCGGGGCCCTTCAGTCCGCAGGCCGATGCTCTATCCAGTGAGCCAAACCAGTTAGGGCGAGAAGTGGACATCTTGGTCCCCTCTTCTCGAATCTGAGCAGACGTGGAACTGCTGTAACCAATAGGGAGGTGGCAGAAGGGAAACGACTGAGCCAAGAGCGTCTTGCGGAAGGAGCTCTGTGGTGGTACAGGCGAGGCTGTACAAAGCCGCACAACTTCCTCCTCGTTCATTGGGACACACTCATTCTTGGATCCGTGAGCTTCCAAGGGAGAAGCTCAGCTGTGCCCCGGTGCCCTGCTGTGGGGAAGCCCAAGCCGCCTGCGTGTGCTCCAGCCCATAGTTCCCAGCCGAGCCCAGCCGTCAGCTCGGGCACCAGAGATGTGATTAAAGAAACTTCTAGATAATTGTAGCCCCCAACCATGGAGTCACTCTCCACCCGTTTACAGCTTCCTAGTTGGGGCCCAGACACGGTATAGCAGAAACAACCCATCACTGCTTTACCCTGCGGCAATTCCTGGCCCACAGATCAGTGAGCGTCACAAAACAGTTGTTGTTTGTCACTAAATTTGGGGTGGCTTATTATGGAGCAGTAGATAACGGAAAGACATTGCAAATGCAGCAGCAATCGAGGATGATTGGCAAAGCGTTTACTACAAAGGAAAACTGAGAACGACCTTCTTAACCCCTGAAGAGATACCCCAAGGCCGCTTTTTCTAGCAGTGCACAAAAGTTTCCGTTCATGGATTTTTTTAAAAATATATATTTTATTGATTTTCTACAGGGAGGAAGGGAGAGAGATAGTTAGAAACATCAATGAGAGAGAAACATCGATCAGCTGCCTCCTGCACACTCCCCACTGGGGATGTGCCTGCAACCAAGGTACATGCCCTTGACCGGAATCAAACCTGGGACCCTTGAGTCCGCAGGCCGATGCTCTATCCACTGAGCCAAACCGGTTTCGGCGATTTTTTTTTTTTAATGAAGTGGTATCATCACCATCAAACAGCTCTTCCGACTGGTGAGTTGAAGAGGAGATAAATCTATTTCGGCCACTTACATTCAGAGGAAGGAAAGCTTGATCGTTTAATGCAGTGGTTCTCAACCTTGGCTGCACATTAGAATCACCTGGGAATCTTTTTAAAATCCTGATTTCTGGGCCTCATCCTCTGGAAATTCTGTTTCTTTGTTACTAACGTTGTGGCCCCACCCCATAACAAAGAAACAGAATATCCAAAGGATGAGGCCCAGAGTCAGGATTTTAAAAAGATTCCCAGGTGATTCGAATGTGCAGCCAAGGTTGAGAACCACTGGTTTAATGACATGTCCCCAGCCGCAGGGCTGGTCAAATATCTTGTTCCTTCATCATCCATTTAGTGTCATAAAAGGGCAGTGGGGTGGCCAGAGGAGCACGCTAGTAGCTGACTGTGCTATGAAATTTACTAGCGACTACATTTCTTTTTAAATCCTCACCTGAGGATATTTTTCCATTGATTTTATAGAGAGTGGAAGAGAGAGGGAAAGACAGAGAAACGTCAATGTGAGAGAAACACATGGATTGGTTGCCTCCCATATGTGCCCCAACCAGGGCCCAGGCCAGGGAGGAGCCTGCAACCGAGGTACGTGCTCTTGACCCGAATCGAACCTGGGACCCTTCAGTCCCCAGGCCGACGCTCTATCCACTGAGCCACACTGGCTAGGGCACGACTACATTTTTTTTAAAAATATATTTTATTGATTTTTTACAGAGAGGAAGGGGGAGAGATAGAGAGTTAGAAACATCGATGAGAGAGAAACATCGATCAGCTGCCTCCTGCACATCTCCCACTGGGACATGCCCGCAACCCAGGTACATGCCCTTGACCGGAATCGAACCTGGGACCTTTCAGTCCGCAGGCCAACGCTCTATCCACTGAGCCAAACCGGTTTCGGCAACGACTACATTTTTAAAATTGATTTTAGAGAGAGGGGAAGAGAGAGGGACAGAGAAAAACATCGATTTGAGAGAGAAACATCAATCGGTTGCCTTTTGTACACACCCCGACCAGGGATCGAGCCCACACCCGGGGTATGTGTCCTGACTGGGAATTGAACCTGTAACCTTTCGGTGCACAGGGAAGCTCTGAGCCTGAGCGTGCAGGGTTTTTATCCTGGTTGCTCACATGGGCCTGGAGCACCGACCTGTGTGGCCGCCTTAGTGACTCCGCCTCCAGCCCCTCCAGAGGTCAGACGGTACCGTGTGGCCCGAGGCCCCCACCTTCGATCACATTGTTGGTCCAGGATCCTCCAGGGGCTGGAGGTTGTCCAGGAGCCAGTCAAGGGCCAGCCGTGCCTTTGGAATGTGCAGGGTTTGGGTAGCCCCGGCCTGTGGAGGTAACACTTTGCTGTGCGGATGCTTATTATCAGTCAGGGTTCAATCAGAGAAGCAGGTTACTGTGCGTTAGGAAGCATTCCAAAATACGAAAGAGAGAAATACTTAAGAGAGCTTTTAATTATTTGCTAATCCTCACCTGAGAGTATGTTTTTATGGATTTGAGAGAGAGAGAGAGAGATTGATGTGAGAAACATCGATCAGTTTTCTCCTGGCCATACCCCAACCAGGGGTCGAACCCATAACCTGGGTGTGTGCCCTGACCAGAATCCAACTCGCAACCTTTTGATGTACGGACGATGATCCAATCAACTGAGCCACCTGGCCAGGGCTTAAGGGAGCTTTTAAAAACATTTATTTGTTTATATATGAAAAGAATATATAGCTATATACTTATAAACATGCACTTATATGTGTATATGTCTGTATATACATATATACATTCATATATACGTGCGTGTATATATGTGTGTGTGTGTGAAGTGAAGGCAGCCGCCTGTTCCCTCTCCCGTCAAGGCTCCAGGTGTCTAGCAGCAGATCTAAAAATAGTGTTGCAGCATCCCTGATAGGAGTAGCTGTGGTTTCCATGACAATGAACGGCTCTATGGTTTCCATGACAACACACCCTGCAGCCTCAGCCCTTCCACTCATCTCTGCACTTCGGGTTTGGGGCTACCTCTCCATCCTCTTCCTCTCCGCTTTACTTTTGGGTTTTTATCTTGTCTTCCTGCGTGTTTTTTCAATCTTTAAAACTGTTTTTGATTTGTATTTATTTTTCAATTCCTGTGTATTTTATGTGAGAACCCACAGAGTTTCTGTAAATGCTAAACACAGAGACGGTCTGGGAGTCTCGGGACTCCCACTCAAATTTCCCGCCTGAGTAAGTTGTACTAACCTAACCCACCAGGTGGTTCTGGCACGTTCTATTCTGTTAGTGCTGTGGGGGCTCCTTCTCACTTCAGTTTCTTCAGTTTGTACTTCCTAAAGGTCCTCTCTCCCGCCCCTCACCCCCCAAATACACTGCTTCCCCCACCTGTAACCCCAGGTTGCCAACCTCAGCATCTGGTGTGAGCCCACACATACATTTCTCCATCTATATAACCATTTAAAACCACATAGACTATTTTATTCTTTTATTGTTTACGTATTTTTAGAGCGAGAGTGGAAGGGAGGGGGAGAGACAGAGAGAAAGAAACATCTATATGAGAGAGAGACATCGATTGGTTGCCTCCTGCATGTGCCCCGACCAGGGCCAGGGATCAAGCCTGCAGCCGAGGTACATGCCCTTGACTAGGGATCGAACACAGGACCCTTCAGTCCGCGGGCTAATGCTCTATCCACTGAGCAAAACTGGCTAGTGCTATACTATTTTAAATAGCCACACTTTATCTCTTCTTTTAAAAGTGAGTGTTAAAATACTCCAGGAAAAAAAAAGAGTGTGAGGATAGATGAAACAAGGCTCGCCGTGAGTTGATAATTGTTATAGCTGGAGATCATTGTAATATTCTCTCTACTTTTGTCTATGTTGTTAAATATTCATAATGAAATTTTTTTAAAGGAAAGAAAGATAATGCCTCTGTCTTTGGTGTTTTTTTGCTAACGTGGCTTACGGAAAGAGTAAAATCCCCACAGGATTTTGTTGTTTTAATCTTAGTTGTTCTCATAAAATATCCCATTCTCTACCTTTTAAAAGGTAAAATTCATATTGTTAACTGGGAAGAAAGAGGCACCCTGTCCATCCATATTTTATTGACATATTTAACCAAATGAATATCCTCAATGTTCTCTATTTAAATAATTATTCTATAATTTTGGAAAACTGTCATTATTAAACATTTTAGATATATGGAAAAAAGCATGGGCATACCTCATTTTATTGTGTTTCACTTTATTGTGTTTCTCAGATATTGCATTTTTTTACAAACTGAAGGTAAGACCCTCCACCAGCAAAAAGATTCTGACTTGCTGAAGGCTAGGTGACAGCATTTTTTTAGCAATGAAGTATTTTAAATTAATGTATATAAACATTGGTTTTTTAGACATAGTACCATTGCACACTTACTAGATAACAGTATAAACATGACTTTTATATGCACTGGGAAACCCAAAAGTCATGTGACTCACTGTATTGTGATATTTGCTTTATTATGTTAGTCTGGAACCAAACCCTCAGTATCTCTAAGGTATCTATACTAATAAAAGCCTAGGTGGCCCTCACGCTCGACGTCGTCACAAGATGGCCGCACGCACAGCGGAGGCAGGGCTCGGTGGCCGCTCCATGTGGTGAGGCCTGGGGGCCCGCAGATCCATGCAGTGTGGAGGAGGGTAGTCCCAGGGTCTCTGACGCCTCACATGGAGGTGGGTCCCGGTGGAGGAGGCAGGTCATGGCAAGGGAGGGCAGTTGTGGGCGATCAGGCCAGGAGGGGAGGGTAGTTGGAGGCCATTGGGCCAGCAGGGGAGCAATTAGGCGTCAATCAGGCCAGTAGGGGAGCGGTTAGAGGGCAATCAGGCTAGCAGGCAGAAGCGATTAGGGGCAATCAGGCAGGCAGGCAGGCAGGCAAGTGGTTAGGAGCCAGCAGTCCCGGATTGTGAGACGGATGTCTGACTGCCGGTTTGGGCCCAATCCCACAATGGTTTGAGCCCAAACTGGCAGACATTACCAGAGGGGTCCCAGATTGGAGACCTTCTCCCCCCCCTGCTTCCCCCCCTCATGCTGAGGAACACCTCCCTGTGCACAAATTTCGTGCACCAGACCACTAGTCTATATATATATAAGGCTAATATGCAAAGTGTCCCCTCAGGAGTTCAACCAGGAGACTGGGAGTTCGGTCGCTCGCTATGACGTGTGCTGACCACCAGGGGGCAGCACGGAATGAAGGAAGGCCCCAGCCGGCAGCCAGAAGGCCCCAATCGGCCCTGATCACTGGCCAGGCCAGGGACCCTACCCGTGCATGAATTTTGTGCACCAGGTCTCTAGTATTACACATTTAAGTCTGGAAGCTGATTAAGAAATGTACAGCTACATTTAACTTGCTTTGAGGGTTTGACTAGTGTCTATATAAAGAGCAATAGAATAAGCATCTGTGTGTCAGTTTACCTACCCACCCCACCCCCAGCTTAAAAAGTGAAGCATTGCCCTGGCTGTTTTGGCTTAGTGGATAGAGTGTCGGCCTGCAGACTGAAGGGTTCTGGGTTCAATTCCGGTCAAGGGCACATGCCCTTGCAGGCTCAATCCCCAGTAGGGGGCGTGCAGGAGGCAGCCGATCAATGATTCTCTCATCATTGATGTTTCTAACTCTCCCTCTCCCTTCCTCTCCGAAATCAAGAAAAATATGTTTAAAAAAATAAAAATAAAAAGTGAAGCATTTCCCTGTTCATTTAGGTCTTTTTCACCTCTTATCTCCCATGGTTTTCACGGGATGTTTGCACTTGCTGTTCTCTGTGCCCTTTGCATCGTTTCCTCCTTATCTCTCAGGCTTTGGTCCAAATGTCACCTCCTCTAAGAAGCGTTACCAGACCCCACCTATGTAAGCAAGCCGTTTCCCCTTCACAAAAGTCACTATCGCATCACATTGGTGTATTAATGTACCCATTAGCATTCACTGCGTAACAAACAGCCCCCAAACCAAGTGGTTTAAAGATAGTGCTCACACGATCTGAAGTTGCCTTCCCACCACAGTGTAAGCCCCACAAGGTCAGCACCTTCTCTGTTTTGTTCACCAGCACATCCCCAGAACCTAGACAGTGTTTGCTGCACAGAGACATGGGATAATTATTTGCTGAATGAATCAGTGAATGTACCTCCTGCCTGACCTGGGCTGGAAATGGAGAAGGCCACTGGGACAAGCACTGTAACTCTAACTAGAGCCAGAGAGTGAGACACTGAGGAGGAGGAGGAGGAGGAGGAGGAGGAGGAAGGGGGGGAGGAGGAGGACATGGAGGAGGAGGAGGAGATGGAGGAAGGGATGGAGGAGGAGATGGAGGAGGGGATGGAGGAGGAGATGGAGGAGGAGGAGATGGAAGAGGAAGAGGAAG
>NW_005353927.1:156344-156846 GCF_000412655.1 Myotis brandtii
GGAGGAGGAGGAGATGGAGGAGGAGATGGAGGAGGAGGAGGAGGGGAGGGAGGAGGAGGAGGAGATGGAGGAGGAGGAGGAGGAGGAAAGAGGAGGAGGAGGGAAAAAGAAGGTTGTTCTGTCTGCAGCGCTGGGAAGGAAGCCAGAACAAAGGCGCCCTTGTCCGTCAGTGTACACAGTCAACAGTAACCGCCACAGGAGAAACTCCCGCCCACCCCCTGCCTCGGAGGGAGGTTCCCCGACACTCAGTGAGGCGGTCACTCCGGGCGGCCGCAGTCCTGTGGGTGGCCATTCCAGGGAGGCGTTCCAACCTGAGCTCTCTGCTTCCTCTCTCAACTCAGGTCCCTCTAGTCAAATCAACGCTGGAGTATTCACAGCTCACGTCCCCTTCTCCATGCCCCCACCCTCACCCCACACATACATTTCAAAAACCTCCATTGCTTGTATCAAGCCTTACCACAAACATGTATATTTTAGCTTGGCCAGCTTTCCCAGCGGATCC
>NW_005353927.1:157259-159341 GCF_000412655.1 Myotis brandtii
TAAATATATATATATGCTATGACACACACTAACCACCAGGAGACAGACGCTTAATGCACAGGATCGAGCTCCCTCCTGTCTGGATCGGGGCTGCAGGGATCGGGCTGAAACCGGCTATCCAACAAAGGCCAGGCCGAGGGACCCCACTGGTGCACAAATCCGTGCACCGGGCCTCTAGTCCATGATAAGAGAAGCATTGATTGGCTGCCCCCTGCACACCCCCTACTGGATATCAAGGCAACGTGGGCATGTGCCCTTGACCGGAATCAAACCTGGGACCCTATCGTCCACAAGTCGATTCTCTATCCACTGAGCCAAACCGACTAGGGCCATGTTATCATGTTTTAAAGGTAAAATCAGGGCTATCCTACGACTATAGAATGGACACATGTCAAGCGCCTTATTGGACTCATCAAATAACTCAGTAAGTTAGTACAACGCTTCAAAGGGAAAATCCACAGCAGACGGTCGTGCCACTGGGAGTGCTAAACTGAGTTTTCTTATCTCTAGAAAACTGGCTTTCCCCGGGGGCAGGGAAATCATTGCCCAGCAGACAGCACCACAGACAGGTCTGGACAAAGCTCATCTGCTTTGTCATCTACAACTTACAGGGAGGAAAGCGCTCAAAGACTCAGACGCGCAGAATCAGGAAATCTGGAAAGGGGCTGGACAACGCCTGACTCCAGCAAAGACACGGCGTCTTGTTGGCACATGTCAAGGTCTTTCACAATTTCCCCTACGGAGACAACAGAACACAAAGTATCTGAATTCATCTCATGTATATGTGTTCTGTGAAGCTTTATTTTTTTATGGTGTGTGTGTGTGTGTGTGTGTGTGTGGTTGGCACATGTCAAGGTCTTTCACAATTTCCCCTACGGAGACAACAGAACACAACGTATCTGAATTCATCTCATGTATATGTGTTTTGTGAAGCTTTTTTTTATGGTGTGTGTGTGTGTGTGTGTGTGTGTGTGTCCTAGGTCACAGTAAAATGTGTGTGTTTTTTTTTTAAAAATATATTTTATTGATTTTTTACAGAGAGGAGGGGAGAGGGATAGAGAGTTAGAAACATCGATGAGAGAGAAACATCGATCAGCTGCCTCCTACACACTCCCCACTGGGGATGTGCCCACAACCAAGGTACATGCCCTGGACCGGAATCGAACCTGGGACCCTTCAGTCTGCAGGCCGACGCTCTACCCACTGAGCCAAACCAGTTAGGGCAAAATGTGTGTGTGTTTTAAAATATCTTTATTGATTTCAGAGAGGAAGGGAGAGGGAGAGAGCAATAGAAACATGAGTGATGAGAGAGAATCACTGATTGGCTGCCTCCTGCACGCCCCACACTGGGGATCGAGCCTGCAACCCAGGCATGTGCCCTTGACTAGAAATCAAACCTTGACCTCCTGGTTCATAGGTCGATGCTCAAGCACTGAACCACGCCGGCCGGGCAAATGTGTGTTGTTTTTACCAGGGATCACACACTACGTGACAGCCAGTCCCCAGGGCCGGATATGTGGCTTTTTTCCTGGTCTTTTGCTTTTTTAGATGAAGAGCTGAGAAGACTTGGTGGGCGGTGCCCTGAAGATTCCTCTGTCGCTTGGATTCAGATGCGACTTCTCAACTTGTTTGAAATGATGATGCTCTTTATTTTTTTTTAATATTTTTATTGATTTCAGAGAGGAAAGGAGGAGAGAGAGATAGAAACATCAATGATGGGAGAGAATCATTGATCGGCTGCCTCCTGCATGCCCCCTACTGGGGATCGAGCCTGCAACCCGGGCATGTGCCCTTGACCGGAATCAAACCCGGGACCCTTCAGTCCACAGGCCGATACTCTATCCACTGAGCCAGACCGGCCAGGGCTGATGATGCTCTTTAAGGCACGGTGCCTGGTCCGTACATTTTCATGGCACAGAACGGGAATCTAAAATACAGCCTCAGCTCCCACACCGCAGACCTGGCGGCCATTGCACTTTCTCTGTGAAAATAACCCATAAAACCTGGGGATTGTAGCGGGGAGGAGAGTTGTGTTCTCTGAGCGCTCTGGTTACAGCCGCCAGCTGCTGGCGGGGACCTCCA
>NW_005353927.1:159434-164076 GCF_000412655.1 Myotis brandtii
GGGCCAGGAAGGAGAGAGGCCCCCATTCTTTTTTTTTTTTTTTTTTTTTTGCCTATTTTTCCTAAAAAACAGGCACACAGCACAGATAATCCAGACAGTAAGGTTGCATTCATAGAAGGTTAAAAAAAACAGTCGAATCTACAGTGTTGAGGGATACAGAGGTTTATTACCAAGCTATCACGTAGTGAATAATAAACGTATGTATCTATAGAGAAGCAAGGAAGTGTTGATCACAGAACAGAATACGATTTGCGGGGAAGAGGGAGAAGTTCATGATCAGGGGCTTCTCAGCTGACCTTTTCTTGATGGGCCCGAGCAGCCTGGATTTTGCTGCATGATTATTTGTTACACTCTCTGTTTGTGTTTGGGGCGCATTTCTGTATGCACGTGACCTTTTTAGGATCTTTAAAAATGTGTTTTTAAATGGTCACATGCAGGGTATAGCAGTGAAATAAATGTTATACCTATTCTCTAGAACAGGAGTCCTCAAACTACGGCCCCGCGGGCCACATGCAAATACAAATATTGTATTTGTTCCCGTTTTGTTTTTTTACTTCAAAATAAGATATGTGCAGTGCGCATAGGAATTTGTTCATAGTTTTTTTTTAAACTATAGTCCGGCCCTCCAACAGTCTGAGGGACAGTGAACTGGCCCCCTGTTTAAAAAGTTTGAGGACCCCTGCTCTAGAATATCCTGCAGATGAAAATCTGGCCCCCGAGGGAAAGGGGCATTTGAAAAAGACTCGTGAACTAAATGCACAAAACAGTCAGGAGGCGCTTCGCTCATGTAAGCCACGGGAGGTGAGCGTCCGTCCTCCTGGTGGCCGGGAAATGTCACGTGGTCAGAATAATAGTCTTGGCTAGTGACTAATCCTGTTTTTTGTCTGAAGCCCTTAACCAAAGAAAGAGAATGTACTATTTTATTTAAAAAAAAAAGAAGATGCGAATTAGTCTTTCAATTCTAAATGTATATTCAGGTGTTTTTTTAAAAAATATATTTTATTGATTTTTTTTTTACAGAGAGGAAAGGAGAGGGATAGATAGTTAGAAACATCAATGAGCTGCCTCCTGCACGCCCGCTATTGGGGATGTGCCTGCAACCAAGGTACATGCCCTTGACCAGAATCGAACCTGGGACCCTTTAGTCCGCAGGCCAACGCTCTATCTACTGAGCCAAACCGGTTAGGGCTATATTCAGGTTTTGACAAGAGTTATAAATGCCTAAGTGAAGATGGAAGCAGGGCAGAGAAACACATGGTAAACCTCATCCAGTCACCTCAGTGAGGGGAGGTCTCTCCACCCTCTGTGTGGAGGGAGATGGGGTTGTCTGGTGGGCCTGGAAGGCATCATGTGGAAAGGACAAAAATCACAATATTTCAGCCCAAATGTAAGGACATGGATATGGTGTGTAGGACATCAGGGCAGAGGGCTCATCCTAGTACAGAAACAGACGTATGACCCCATACTAGAAGGATTTTATTCCGCCTGAAAGAGGGTTTATGCAAAAATAAGGCTGCCTCTGGGGCCACCCCCTCACATTCCAGGAAGGATTTTAGCTTAGAGGTTGAAGGGAAAAATGAATCACTTGTGTATTTTTTTTTCTGGCTATAGCTAGCATTTCCATTAAATGCTCCATGTCCCCTGCACTCTACTGAGTCCACTTGTCTTCATTTTTCCACAGTGCTATTTATACAGACTTTTAAGATATATATATAATTGATTTCAGAGAGGAAAGGAGAGGGAGAGAGAGAGAAACATCAATAATGAGAGAGAACCATCTATTGGCTGTCTTCTGCACGCCCCCTACTGGGGATTGGGCCTGAAAAAAAACCCAGGCATGTGCCCTGACTGGGCATCAAACCTTGACCTCCCGGTTCCTAGGATGATGCTCAAACCCTGAGCCCACACTAGCCGGGCTAACAGACAATTTTTTATCAGACTATAAAAGCAATGCGTGATCACGATAGAAAAACCTCAGTAAATATGGGGTAAAAATCACACGTCATTTTGCCACATATATTCAGTTAACATTTTACTGTAGAACATTTTGCTTCATAAAGTTCGATGGTTGGTTTTAATTCAAAGAAAAGGGAAACCTTTAAAGTAAGTCACATCAGCCCCCCAGGGCCGTCTGTTGTTGTTGTTGTTACTGCTACTGCAGAGCCAGGGCCCCCTCCATGTACAATGAAGCCTTGAAAGGACTCCTGGGCTGTACTTCTGCTCAGTCACCAACCTGCCCTGTGACCTTAGGAAGTTCCCTCCCCAATCAGGCCTCAGCTTCTTGCCTGTGAAATGGGAGGATTAGAGTAGAAATGGGAGCGCCCCCTGGCTGCCCGTCTGAGTCAACTGAGAGCCTTTAAAATGATTGATGCCTGGCCCCTCCTCAGACCCGCAGCTTCAAACTCTCCGAGGGTGGGGCCAGGGCATCCCGAAGTGTTAAACGGGGCGATTCGCACACGTAGCCAAGGTTAAAAACCAGCGTCCTTTCCTGGGGCTCTGAGTCAGTAGTCTCTAGGGAAGGGGGACCCCGTCGGTGGTGCTGCGGGGGGAACACACTTTGAGAAACACGGCTTTCCCAGTTAACTCTGCCCCTGCTGTGACTTCCTGTGAGTTTGTGAGTCTCTGGTTGGTACCAACAGGACCGGATTCCTGGATGAGCGCACACTGTCAATAGAGAGGCCGTTTGGGGTTGGGTGGTCCACGCTCACCCAGAATCGGTTGAGATGTCGAGACTAATGACACCCCGAGCACCAAGAAGGAATCAAAAGGTTTACTCTCGTGCTGGGATTTTTCTGGGGAGACCAGGGCAGGCACACGCCAGTCCCCGCGGCTTGAACAAAATCAGAGCGAGCATGTTGGGCCTTTCTGGGGGCTGGGGCTGGAGGTGTGCAAGGCTTGACCTTCACACCCACTCAAGGGCGGGAGCAGGCCAACTCTTTTATGGCCTTTCCCAGATGCGGGGTGGGCGAGCCGAGGCTGTCCATGGCCAAACCTCAAAGAAGAGAGCCCGCCTCTTTACGGCAGAGGCTTCACTTTTTGGAAAACTATTTGCACGTGACTGCAAAATGCACGCGGCACTTCGACCCTGCCCAGTGCTGGGTACTGGTCCCAGTCCTTTGTGCTCAATATCTCAAGGAAACCGAACAGCGGCCCTGCCAGGAAGGGGCTACTCCCAGCACCCTGCCCCTGCCCCTCGTTTTCAGATGCGGAAGCCACATACAGAGGTGATGGGAAGCAGGGAAGGTCACACAGCCAGTGAGGGAAGGTTAGGACCTGAACCCAGGTCCCGTCCAGAGATTAGACTCTTGGCCACTATGCTGTGCTCTCTCTTTGCAGGAACACCATGCAAACTAGAACCTTTGTTCATCTATACATATATTTCCTCTTCTGTTGGTAACTCACATGGTCATGAACAAAGGGCGATGCGTCTCCAGATCACCCAGAACCTTGTAAAATGCAGGTTCTGATGCAATAGGTCTGAGTGGCGCCTAACGAATTTCCAGATGTTGATGCAGTCGGTCTCCCTTTGAGAGGCCGCTGCCCTGCAGGAAAGTCACTTTCCGCAGCCTGGAGTTCAAGGACAGGCAGCGCTTTGGAGCTTCCAGGCGACGGGCTGATGGGCCAGAGTCTCAGGCACCTTGGAATGCGCAGACTTTACACCTTCGTTCCCGAGCGCCTCCCGGTGGGGGACCGTGGGCGCACCCTGAGAGCGGTCTTGGAGCGCCCCCTGGTGGGAATATAGGGCGATGCAACTCGCGTAAGTGGACACACCTAGAAGTAGGGGGGCGGAGCGTCCTATGTGATGGGGCGGAGCCTGAGCCGAGGGAGTGGGGGGTCCTTGCGAGCACCAGGCTTTAGGGGACCCGATGGAGGGGAAGGGGTGTCGTTTCTGTTCCAGGAACCCTGACTTCTCCCTCCGGGCCATTCTAGGACCTGGGATCTCGGGGCGCCGCTTGAGCCGGCAGAGGTACCCTGACAGGTTCATCCTCGACACACCCCTACTTCTCTGCACGCCCCGACCCCTATCCGGACCCCAGAGACTCTGGACATTCATTTCAAGCCTGGCTCACATCTAAACACCAGTCACGAGGATCTAATTACACAGCCACCCCATGCAGGCTGGTGGCCTGTTCTGCAAAACTGTCTCCCCTAAGCCCAGCACCGACCCTGGCCCTGCGTGGGTCAGTGACGACAAGTGAACCCCCCTCCCCCCGCCAGCATCACCCCCTGGCTCAGGGCTTTGGCACCGGCGGCTCCTGCCCCTGCGTGCGCTCCCCTCCTTCGGGGTTTGGCTCACCCGTCACCTCCTCAGCGAGGCTTCCCTGCAGCTCTAAACAGGCGGTGCCTGCAACCCTCCTGCCCCGCCTCCTCGGCCCCGCCCGCCGGATTTTCCCCGCGGTCACCGCGTCTAATGCGGGCGGGCCCCGCGCTACTCCCGCGGCATTAGCACCTGCCGCCGCCTACCCTCCTCTCCTCCCCCCGCGTCTGCATTCGTGCGGCTTCCCGCAGCCCCATTCCCAGCACCGGGCCGGGATCCACGTCATTTCAGCCTCGCAGGCGCCCTCGGTCTCCTCCGGGGACCCCGACGTCTCCCACCAGAGGCGACTCCCCCCACTCAGTCCACATTCGGGGCCTCGGCACC
>NW_005353927.1:164628-168086 GCF_000412655.1 Myotis brandtii
CTTGAACCTCCGCGCCCAGCGGCCTCGGCTCCGGCAGCAGCATCCCCTGGGCCCGGCGGCACAGCTGCGTTTCCAACCTTTGGGCACCCGCCCTCCCCGTCTGCACTTTGCCTGCAAAATGCCTGTCAATTCCCTCTCCTACCCGCTTGACAAATACATTCGGTGGCTACTTAGAAAGAAACAAGTGTATCGGGCGGCCATCAGAGCTCTGAAAACGAGGTGGGGACGGCGGGGAGGTGAGCTTTTTAACAAGGTGTCAGGGAGGCCCCTGGGAAGGTGACCTTTGAAGGAAGACCCACGGGAAGTGAAGGACAGACCCCTGCAGATACCCTGGGAGGGCACTCCTGGGGCCTGTGGGTATGGAGGAAGCCTTTAGAGCAGTGGTTCTCAACCTTCCTAATGCCGCGACCCTTTAATACAGTTCCTCATGTTGTGGTGACCCCCAATTTCATTGTTACAAACTGAACATAATTAAAGCATAGTGATTAATCACAAAAACAATATGTAATCATATATGTGTTTTCCGATGGTCTTAGGCAACCCCTGTGAAAGGGTCATTCGACCCCCAAAGGGGTTGCGACCCACAGGTTGAGAACCGCTGCTTTAAAGGGTTTGGAAAGGGGAGTGACTCCATCAGACATCAGACCAGTCCTAACCAGACCCGCTGGCAGCCCTGTGGCTGTGTGTGGGTCTGGGGCAGGGACCCAGGTAGGAGGGCAGGCCTTTTGGTCTGGGGTCCAGGGCAGAGCCTTGAAGATCAGCACGGGAGCTGGGAGCTGGGCAGAGGTTACAGGGTTCCGAGCGCGCGGAGGGCCCAGCTGAGCGCCAGGGTGAGCACCAAGGAGGGTGGTGTGGGCTGAGCGCAGAGCTGGGCCCCGGGTGAGTGAGGGGAGGGCAGGGAGCTGGGCTGGGTGCGGGTGTGAACAGGCCGGGTGTGAACAGGCCAGGTGTGAACAGGCCGGGTGTGAACAGGCCGGGGTCCGGTCAGGTATACTGGGGTGGAGACTGGCCTGAAAGCTAGTGAATGGGGCAGGGACACAGCAAGTTGTGGGGAGGGAGGAGGTCTCGGAGCCTGGATTAGGGGTGAGGGCTGGGGCCCCAGAACCTGTAGTTGGGTGGGGCCAGCCAAGGGGGTCTGGTGGCAGGGACCTAAAGATGATGGAGGCCTGGGACCTGGCAAGACAAGACAGGGCAGGAGGAGCTGGGGGAGGGGGCAGAGCAGGTGGAAGCTGAGGCCTGGCACAATTCAAGGGGGTGGGTCAGGGCAGGGGGCTGCTGGGGGCACATCACTAAGGCAGAAAGGACACTGGGTGTCAGTCAGTGACAGGGCGGTCCCAGGGTGTTCTGGCTGGACGGCAGCCATGACAGGCGGCCTCTGTTGCCCAACCTCATACACTCCCCTCCCCCACTGCCCAGAGCACAAAGAGACCAGCAGCACACTCAGTTCACTTTACTGGGAATCCCAGGTGACAGTGCACAGGAGAGGGGCCTGAACGCTACAGGGAGGAGTCAGTTACACAGGGCCTCCCAGCCCAGGCACCTCCGGAAGCTGCTCAACCCGGCCAGGCCCCGGAGCCCAGGGGACCCCAGGGAGGACAGGCCGCCTCTCCTGCTCCGTGCCCACCCTGACCCCATCCCAAGTGAGCTTGTCTGTCCCAGGGAGGTCCCTGCAGCCCAAGGGGCCACCTGCACGCTGCTCCGAGTCTGTGTCCCGAGTGGGGCTGGGACAGTCCAGTGGGGCTGTGAGGACATGCCCAGGCGCCATGCCTTCCTCCAGGTGGGCGGGGAGGACCCTGCTGGCATGAAGGGCTGGGTACCTCCTGGGCATGGGAACTGGGACACAGACATACACAGCCCAGGAGGAGGCTTGGAGGGGCGGGCAGTGGAGATCGCTGCTGAGGGAAACACCGAGATGGGCAGAGGGGCCGATGCACTACAGGGAGGAGTCAGTTACACGGGGCCTCCCAGCCCAGGCACCTCCGGAAGCTGCTCAACCTGGCCAGGCCCCGGAGCCCAGGGGACCCCAGGGAGGACAGGCCGCCTCTCCTGCTCCGTGCCCACCCTGACCCCATCCCAAGTGAGCTTGTCTGTCCCAGGGAGGTCCCTGCAGCCCAAGGGGCCACCTGCACGCTGCTCCGAGTCTGTGTCCCGAGTGGGGCTGGGACAGTCCAGTGGGGCTGTGAGGACATGCCCAGGCGCCATGCCTTCCTCCAGGTGGGCGGGGAGGACCCTGCTGGCATGAAGGGCTGGGTACCTCCTGGGCATGGGAACTGGGACACAGACACGCACAGCCCAGGACCAGGACCGGAGGGCTTGGAGGGGCGACCAGCTGCTGCGCTGCTGAGGGAAACACCGAGATGGGCAGGGGGGCCGATGCACAGGTCACCACGTGGACAGGACACGACAGCACTTGGGGCAGCAGGTGCGGACCCTGCCAGCGCAGGCCGGGCTGCTGGAGGGGGTCAAATTGAGGGACATGTCCTCCCCTCTAAGCACAGGACCCTGGTCACCTCCTACATGGGCAGGACAGGCCCCTGCCCCTGGGTGTCCCTCAGGTTCCCCTCTGGCATTAAATTCACTCAGACGGTCACCTGGGCGCCCCTATCGCCTTGGTCAGGGGCTGCAAAGCCACGTGCTGAGAGACTGGTCAGCCCACGGGAGGGGAGGGCAGCTGGTGGGACTACGGAGGGGAGGAGGGCGGCCACAGGCCTGGGAGGACGCTGCCTGGCACGGCAGAGAGAAGCCAGTGACCTGGATGGGAATTGCTGTCATTGAAGAGGTTGGCAAATAATTAGGCCTTTTGGAAATCACTGTGCAGTCTGCGTGCAGTCAGCCTGTGGGCACCAGCAGGCGGCCTTGGCCTTATTGCTGATTCATCTGCATCAGCGGCTCCAGAGGTGGGCAGGGCTGGTGCTCCTCCTTTCTTCCTCCTCCTCCTCCCCGGCTTGGGGGTAACAGGTGGCCACTCCTCCCCACCTCCCCCCCCCCCCCACTTCCAGGGGAGCTGCCATCGGCCTCTCAGGCTTTTCTCTCTGGAATCCTCTCCTCTCCAGGCAGGGAGCTCAGCTTCACCCTGACATCCACTGGCGGGCTGGTGGCCAAGCCTCCATCACAGACCCAGGCCCCATCAGATGGGGGGGGCGGGGGTGCCACAGGTCTGGAACCTTCAGGCACCACGAAGAGCCAGAAAGAACTCACTGGCACCGCTGGCCTTCCCAGGTGCCCGGGTCCAGGGCCACACTCACCCTCGTGCTAACAGGGGTCACCCAAAGCCACGCCCACCGGTGCCCTTGGAGACACGGTCCCATCACCTGGGGCTGCTGCCTTCTTCCATCAGGATCGCTCGCGCCACCTGCAAAGGAGGGACTGGGAGGTAAAGGTGAGACCCGAGGCAGGCGCCTGGCTCACAGCAGAGCGCAGGGCCCAGGGCGCAGGGCGCAGGGCGCAGGGAGCGGGGC
>NW_005353927.1:168475-168811 GCF_000412655.1 Myotis brandtii
CCTCCGAGCCGCCCTCCGAAGTCCCCTCCGACTCCGACTCCTCCGACTCCCGGTCCTCACGCGCCGCCAGGAGCGCCAGGAGCTCCCCGAGGCCGCCCTTGTGGTATCTACACTTCCCACCTTCCCCGGCCCCTTCCTTCCCTTCCTTCATCCCCTCGGCCATGTCCTGGGCGGCCAGGAGCGCCACCAGCTCCAGGAGGCCCACCTCGCCTTCCTCCTCGTCGCCCCAGCCCCCGAGGAGGAAGGGCCCCCGGGGGAGGGGCCCCGGCTCGGCCAGGGTGGAGATGCATTCCAGGAGGTTCCCGTCGTCCTTGGCCTTCCTCAGGACCAGGGCGT
>NW_005353927.1:169045-169454 GCF_000412655.1 Myotis brandtii
ACAGGACCTCGGGGAGCGCGTCGCTCTGCTCCTTCCTGTCGCTCCAGCCCAGCGACTCGATCACGGAGGCGATCTTCAGCATCTCCTCCCGGGCGGAGGGGTCCGCGGGGTCTGTGTAGGCCACGATGGCCACGAACTCAGGGTGGCCCCCCTCCGGCCCGTGGTCCCCGCTGGCCTGCGACTCGCTTTCCCAAGCGTCGCTGCCCGCGGCCTCCTCGTCCCACGTGTCTCTCACGGCCAGGAGGGCCACCAGGTCGGGGACCCCGCTCAGGTCCTCGATGTTCAGGCTGATGGACTCGGCCCCCGGGGTTTCTCTCTCCAGCTCCTCCTTCTTGGCCTTGTCCGTCACGGTCACCAGGGCCAGGAACTCGCGGGGCCCGCCTGCGCCCTCTGGGACCCCCTGCGGGTC
>NW_005353927.1:170401-180046 GCF_000412655.1 Myotis brandtii
ACCCTCCGCTCCGAGCTCAGCAGTTCCGCTGCGTCGCGGCTGCTCTGTCCTGCGCCTGCGCACACGGGCTCGCCCCTCGGTGAGCTGGGCCTGGTCTCCATGGCAACGCGGCTGGCCCGAGCTGGGTTCTGGGGACCGGCTCTTAAAGGGCCGGACCAAAGGAGGAAAGGGGGATGGGGACGCTGGCAGCACCACCTTCAGCGATGAGCCCCCAACAGGCCAGGTCCACAGGGGGAGGATGTGGAGACCTAGACCAAGGGGCTCTGGCCATGGGGCCCGGAGTCACGCTTGGGTGCAGAGTTGATGGGTGTCACCCCGTGGAAACGGGCTTCAGTAGGGCGCACTGGCCTCATCTGTGGGGTGCAGGCACCATTCGGGTGCACAGGCCTCGTGATGGGGTGCAGGCCTCGTTCCACGAGAGCAGGCCTCGCTCTTGCCTATGTTCCTGTACTCGAAAGGATGCTCGTGCAATCCGTCCTGGTTCTGTATGTGGTTTGGATAGGGGTGTGGTCACCAGCGAGGTCCGACATGAATTCTGCAAGAAAGCATTTCCCTCACCGGGTCCGCCGACTGGGGCAGGGGAATATCGTAGCCGCTTTAAACACCTCCGCTTCCCCAGCCTTTGCCTCCATCACCACCACCCCAGGCGGGCGCTGTCCTCCAGCTGTGGGGTTTCTGTCTCTCCTGCATCTCCGGCTGCAACTCTGGAAGGTTCCAGAGCGTCTCGAAACCGCAGTGTCCTCTGTGAAATGGCCGTAACCGCTAACCCTACCTCGTAGGGTTCTTACGGGGAGTAAGGGGTGGGGGTGATTATGAAGGCACTTGGAAGAGAGGGTGGCCCACAGCTGTGCTCCATCGAAGGTGGCCATGGGATGATTTATTGAGATCTTACCATTATATAAGCGTTTGTTCGATAGATAACCCAAACGCTTCGAGCTTTTTTTTTTTAATGTCAGAAGAGTTTATTGCAAGGTTACCATGGCAACTGGGCCTACAGGCAAACCAAAGGCTTTCTCACTCTCCTACCAACCCCCCTGCAGCTCCTGTATCCCTGCTTCTCTCTTCTCCGTTCACCCTCCTGATTCCCAAATGGATGTTACCTTCTCTGTAGAGCCACGCCCCACAGAAATAGGACGCAGCCCCAAGCACAAGCCACAGGCAGGATGTTACATTGGCTCTGGCCGCCTTCGGTCAATACACGGACACAGGTGAGATAAATTTTAAGAATAGATTTCATGTATCCCCAGATAGACAAAATAGTATCTGTGCTTGCCATCAGTATAAAACAATTACTAATGAGATAGTGAACATTTTCTTTGGAATTTTTTATTTATTGATTTTAGAGAGAGGAGAGGGGGGGAAGGAGAGAGAGGAAAGCATAGATTTATTGTTCCACCATCGATGCATTTATTGGTTCCTGTATGTGCCCAGATGGGGCCTGAAACCTTGGCGTATCAGGACACGATGCTCTAACCAACTGAGCTATCCTGCCAGGGCATAATAAGCATCCTCTTTTTTAAAAAATATATATTTTTATTGATTTCAGAGAGGAAGGGAGAGAGAGAGAGAGAAACATCAATGATGAGAAAGAATCATCGATCAGCTGCCTCCTGGATGCCGCCCACTGGGGATTGAGCCCGCAACCTGGGCATGTGCCCTTGATCGAAATGGAACCCAGGACCCTTCAGTCTACAGGCCGATGCTCTATCCACTGAGCCAAACCGGCCAGGGCGTGAGCATCCTCTTTCATAACAAGTCCCTCTGGAGCAGCCACATTCGAGGGCTCGGCAGCCACTGGGAATTTATTAGGTGTGTGTGTGTGTGTGTGTGTGTGTGTGTGTGTGTGTACACACATATTCAGCTCTATTGCATTCATCCCTGTGCTATTTATAACCCTGGGAAACACAACAACAGCAGCCAGAGCTGGCATTGTTCAGGTGTGGATGACCCCGGGCGAGGTGCTGTGAGAGTCACATACCATACAATTCACCATCGAAAGTGTGACTTTGGTATGTTCAGAGAGTTGTGCAGCCAGCACCACACCCAATTTTAGAACATTTCCCTCTCCCCAAAGAAACCCCACCCCCTTAGCAACCACCCTCCGACTCTCCCCGCAGCCTCTGGCAGCCACTAATCTCCTTTCTGTCTCTACGGATTTGCCTGTTCTGGAGATTTCATACAAATGGGGTCATACGATGCGTGCTTAGTTCTTGCCCGGCTGCTTTCACTCTGTATAATGTTTTCAAGGTTCATCCATGCTGTGCATGTGTCGGTGCTTCCTTCCTTTATTAAAAAATATTTTTTTTACTAGAGGCCCAGGGCACGACATTCGTGAGCGGGGTGGGGGGGTCCCTCAGCCCGGCCTGTGCCCTCTCACAGTCTGGGACCCCTCGGGGATGTCCGCCTGCCGGCTTGGGGAAGGACTCGGGAGGTTGGCCAGCTGGGGAGGTACCACGGGTGGGCTCCAGGGCATGTTCGGCCCATCTTGCTCAGTTGGACCCCAACAGCAAGGTAACCTACTGGTCGGAGCATCTGTCCCCTGGTGGTCAGTACACGTCACAACAAGTAGTTGAGGGGCCTTAGCATATCATTAGCATATTATGCTTTGATTGGTTAAACAGACCACTGTACACTTAGCATATTAGGCTTTTATTATATAGGATTGATTTCAGAGAGAAAGGGAGAGGGAGAGAGAGATAGAAACATCAACGATGAGAACGAATCACCAATCGGCTGCCTCCTGCACGCCCCACACTAGGGACCGAGCCCACAACCCGGGCATGTGCCCTTGACCAGATCAAACCTGGGACCCTTCAGTCCCCAGGCTGACGCTCTACCCACTGAGACAGACCCGCCAGGGCAGTGCGTCCTTCCTTTTTATGGCTGAACAGTATTTCATTGTGTGACTAGATTTCATTGTGTCAATAGTATTTCATGGTGTGAACAGTATTTCAATAGTATTTCATGCGAGCACCACATTTCCTTTATCCGCTCATCAGGGGGTGGGCACTTGGGTGGTTTCCGCATGTGGCTGCTGTGAGTGCTCCTATTGTCAACGTTCATGTTTCTGTGTGAACGTGTGTTTCATTCCTCGTGGGAAATTCCTGGAGTGGAATTGCTGGGTCACACGCTCACTCTGTAACCATTTGAGGAACCGAGAGGCGTCGTTACGGCAGCTGGTTTGAGCAGAGCCCTTTCTCCACTTCCCACGAAGGCGCTCAATGCTGCCTGGCAGCCCTGTGTCTGACCAGCAGCCACTCACCAGGCAAGTCACGTGTCTCTTCTGCCTCAGTGTCCCCACTTTATTGTGAGATGCTGAGGACTCAGGAAGCGGCCTGTGTGGGTGTTGGAACAATGCCCTGCCCTGAGTCACTGGTCTAAGGTTTCATACTCACGGGACAGGACAGGGCGACACACTGGGCTGCAGATTGTGGTGGGGACACCCCAGGAGAGCAACTGGTACCTACAGTACAGAGGGAAGTCCCTCCCCTGAAGTTTGGCCTCTTGGGGGCTGTTGGCACCACGGGCACCAGGGGGCGCTCCAGGAGTGCCAGCGTGTGGGAGGCCGGGATGGTCAGGAACTGTGGGTTGTTGCACATCTTCCACGCCCTCCCAGGAAACCCCTCCCCCAGCCCTTCACGTCTGTGAAAAAAATCCGTTTACAGTGATCTGAGTTCAGACCCTAACTCCGCTTTGCATGCAAACACAACGCTGCTTTTTTACATGGCTTTTTGTTTTATTTTTTATTGATTTTTAGAGAGAGGAGAAGGGAAAGGGAGAGATAGAAACATCTACATGAAAACAAAGCATCCATCAGCTGCTTCCTGCACGCCCCACACTGGGGAATCGAACCGGGAACTTTTTAGTGCCTGGGACAATGCCCAACCCACTGAGCAACACGGCCAGGGCTTATATATGGATTTGATTGACACGGACTATGCCAGCTTTTATTCTAGGGCCCCGCCATGCTTCCGGTGTAATTCCATCCTCTTGCTTCTCTTAGGTCCACGTTTATTCATGAAGAGCAGGTGTGACATGTCCGTTTCTGGCTGCCCTGCTCCCCGGAGGGAGCCCCCATTCGTTTCTCTCCTAGTGGGTGGGCGTGGGGCAGAGTGGGTGCGGGCGTGGTCCCAGAAGCTGAGAAAAGAATTAGAGATTCAGAAACTTCTGGAAGAAGGAGGCATCCAGGAAGTTGAGGGTCCCGTGGCATTGCAGAAGCGCCAGGGCAGGGGTCCGGGACCCCTAGGGATCCCCAAGGACAAGCCCACTTTCATCATGATGCCAAGATACTATTTGCCTCTTTCGCGCTCATGAGCGTTCAATGGAATTTTCCAGAGGCTGCATGGCCAGCGATACCACAACGGACTGATACAGAGGCAGGCACGGGGATCCAGCGCCTTCTGCTGAGTCAGACATGAAAGAGATTTGCAAAAAAACATAAAGCAAGGCCACTCTTCTCAGTTTGTTTTGGTTTTGAAAATTATAGCAATTGAAATATATGTGTTACTTGTGTGACATGCTTGTTGTTGCTATTTTTAAAGAGTTCATAAATAAGCACTTTTCATTTCTCAGTTGAAATTCCTAATACAGATTGAACCCTCCTACACACATGCCCTTTGGGGCCCTGGATCATCTATAATAATAGAAGGCCAGGCGTCATGACTAGAACAACCAATCGACCAGTCGCTATGAGGTGCATTGACCACCTCTTGGTCCCTCCCCCCAGCCCATAGGCTCCCATCGCTGGATGGCCAATGGGGAACCACGGGACGGGGCTGAGTGGCAGCATCGCGGGACTCGGGACTGGACTCGCGAGGCAGCAGCAGCATCGCGGAGGGTTGCGGAGCATCGCAGGGCGGAGGACATGGCCCTGATCACAGGCCAGACCTAGGGACTCTACACATGCCTAGTCCTATATAATTAAAAAGCCTAATATGCTAAGTGTCTGGTTGACCAGTCAGCCATTCAACCAATCAAAGGGTAATATGCTAATGATATGCTAAGGCAGCTCAACTGCTCGCTATGACATGCACTGGCCACCAGGGGGCAGACCCTTCGTCCGGCAGGTGGGGACTGAGCGAGGAGGGCCAGACACACCTTGGAGCCCTCCCCGTCCCTGCCTGACTAGCCAACCTCCCATGTCCCTCCCGGGCCCCGATTGTGCACCGGCGGGGTCCCTCAGCCTGGCCTGTGCCCTCTCGCAATCCGGGACCCCTCGAGGGAGGTAGGAGAGCCTGTTTCAGCCTGATCCCGCAGGCCAGGCCGAAGGACCCCACTGGTGCACGAATTCGTGCACAGGGCCTCTAGTTGTTAATAATGTAAGAAGTCCTGCAACCAATACTTGGAGAACTGCCGTAGTAGAGATTACACAATGTTCCCAGGCCACCACCCCAAAAATATTATTGGGGGGCTATCCTCCAACAGGCAGTAATTGAAAGGTGGGAGGTAAGCAAGTGCACGGTGGATTGTTGGGGAGCTCAGATGCCCTGGGTTGAAGGGGTGCCACCAAGAACAGGAGCTCTGTGTGGGGACCTCTGCTGGAGGCCTGGGCCAGGTCCGTGGGTGTTAGCCCCCAACAGACTACAGACTGGGGACACCCCCCAGGGCGGGAGGGGCACGCCCCCTCCAACTAGGAACCCAATGGGGCCCTGGGCCTCCCTCCTCCTCCCTCTCCCTCCTGCCTCCCCCCAGCCTCCCCATCCATCTTCCTACCTGGGCTCAGCCCGCTCAGCCCTTCCCATTCATCCTCTGCAAGATGTCACAAGCCTGACCTGGCCTCTCCCCTATTGCAACCCTTTCTGTGGCTCCTGGGGCTCCGGGAGGAAGTAACGACTCCTCATCTTGGTCTACGAGGCCCACACACTGAGGCACGCCCTCCTCCCGGGTACCTTTCCAGCCTAAAAGGGCAAAGCGACTCCTCTACTCAGTTAAACTCTACCCAGGAGCGTGTCCGTGTACCCCACCCCCCACTCCACCCCCGCCTGGGCTGTGAGCCCCAGGAGGGCGGGGTGGATTGTCTTGGTCACCCCTGGTCTCTAGCCAGGTGGGAGCAGGTCCCCGAGACTGCGCGTGGGAGCAAGGAAGGTGGCTGGGAGGGAGGGAGGGAGGGAGGAACAGAGGGAGGGAGGACCTAAGAGAGTAGCCAGAGAACATATACAGGGAGTCCCCCCAAAAATGTATACGTACTTTAACAGCTGATGGCTCAATTGATGTTTCTTTCTTTTCCGATTTAACCCACCGGAATTATTATTCAACGTGTGTATACATTTTGGGGGGACACCCATAGACACAGAGCGGTGCAGGCCAGGGGAGGGGTGCGGGGCTGGGGAGGGGAGAGTGGTGTTAACAATAGAAAGAAAATCCTCGTTCCAACCCCCACGCCCTGGGCGGAGTCCCCCTATGCCCACCAGAGGGCGCACCGACCCAGCAAGTCCCTAAAGCTGTGCCTCAGCCGGCTCCGCACACAGAAAGGAATTACAATGCGATGACACATCAACAGCCCTGCTTAACGCCTTACTGAGCGGCCCGCCAGGCTAGGAGGTGACTGGGTCCCTCCGTGGAGGGGGAGGACATGTCCCCGGGAGGGAGCTGCAGTCAGCCCTTGAGTCGCCCCCCAGCAGCCCGGCCTGGCGCTGGCAGGTCAGCAACCGCTGCCCCAAGTGCTGTCGTGTCCTGTCCACGTGGTGACCTGTGCATCAGCCCCCCTGCCCATCTCGGTGTTTCCCTCAGCAGCGATCTCCACTGCCCGCCCCTCCAAGCCCTCCGGTCCTGGTCCTGGGCTGTGTGTGTCTGTGTCCCAGTTCCCATGCCCAGGAGGTGCCCAGCCCATCATGCCAGCAGGGTCCTCCCCGCCCACCTGGAGGAAGGCATGGCGCCTGGGCATGTCCTCACAGCCCCACTGGACTGTCCCAGCCCCACTCGGGACACAGACTCGGAGCAGCGTGCAGGTGGCCCCTTGGGCTGCAGGGACCTCCCTGGGACAGACAGGCTCACCTGGGATGGGGTCAGGGTGGGCACGGAGCGGGAGAGGCGGCCTGTCCTCCCTGGGGTCCCCTGGGCTTCGGGGCCTGGCCTGGGCTTCCGGAGGTGCCTGGGCTGGGATGCCCCGTGTAACTGACTCCTCCCTGTAGCGTTCAGGCCCCTCTCCTGTGCACTGTCACCTGGGACCCCAGTAAAGTGATCTGAGTGTGCTGGCTGGTCTCTGTGCCCTGGGCAGTGAGGAGGGGAGTGTATGAGCCAGCCAGAACACCCTGGGACCGCCCTGTCACTGACTGACACCCAGTGTCCCAGTGACTGTGCCCCCACCCGGCCTGCAGACCCACCCCATGGGTCATCTCCCACAGCCCAGCCCCAGAAGGCCCGGAGCAGGGGTTTTTGCAATTTGGAGTCTAAGAAGCCCAGAGTCACGGCTGTAGTCCACTGGGTCCTTGGTCCCTCCACTGGTGCCGGAGTCAGCCAGCACTGCTCCGATGGCTGGGTCCTGGGTTACTCCTTTAAATGTGCTTCATGGTCCCGCTCCGGCTGTCTCCTCCAGAAGAAGCGGAATTAGCAGAAGGGGCCAGTCCCCTCCCCAACAATTTCCTGGGCAGTGAGATCCAATCGCATACGGGTTCCCCATCTGCGGGGCATGCGCACTGACACGGGGACATAACTAATGCAGAGGTCTGAAATTGGGTGGGTGCAAGGGATGGGGAGACATGAATCAACTTATTTTATTTTATTTATTTTTAATCCTCACCCAAGGATATGCTTATTGATTGTAGAGGGGAAAGGAAAGAGAGAGAAACATCAATCGGTTGCCACCTGTCCATGCCCCCCGAATGGGGATAGAACCTGAAACCTAGGTACGTGCCCTGACCTGGAATCGAACCCCCAACCTTTTGGGATGATGTTCCAACCAGTTGAGCAGCACCCACCAGGGCAATCATTTCAGTTTTACTCCAGTCACTGTGCCTACATAGACCACCTAGAATCTTCCTTTCCTCAGGGGCATCCAGGGCCCAGCCCAACCACATTTGGTGAGAAAACAGGAGTCCATCCCTCCTGTTTAAAGGTCTGTTCCCCTTTCTTCCCCTCCCTCGGCTCTGGCCCTGGCACTTGCCATGGGCTGGGGCACAGCCTCATTTCCTCCTCACCCCCCTCTTTCAGGTCTTGCCCCTGATCCAATGGGGAGAAGAGAGGTGCAGGGAGACACATCTCTGGCTTGTCTGTCCAATGTTATGGTCCTGGCTTGGTTTTGTGGCTTCTTCAGCCATCACAGACCAACTGGGCATCCAGTTGCCAATGGTCTCATGAAGTGCAGCTGTGAATTCTTGGGGAATGATGAGAAATGAGGGAAAAAATAATTAAGCTAACAGACTGAGAATGACAGATCACCTGTTCCCCTAGGACAGTGATGGCGAACCTTTTGAGCTTGGCGTGTCAGCATTTTGAAAAACCCTAACTTAACTCTGGTGCTGTGTCACATATAGAAATTTTTTGATATTTGCAACCATAGTAAAACAAAGACTTATATTTTTGATATTTATTTTATATATTTAAATGCCATTTAACAAAGAAAAATCAACCAAAAAAATGAGTTCACATGTCACCTCTGACACGCATGTCATAGGTTTGCCATCACTGCCCTAGGAGGACAATCAACCTAACCCTTTGCTCTTAAGACAGGAAATCATCTGGCAGCCATATCTGAGTCTCTATCAGCCTGGAGCACACTGTTTGCTCCACCCTGAGACCCTGCCCTATCCAATTTCCAGCCTCACCCAAGATGTTTGCAATTGCTTTTCCATATGAATGGCCTGTCCTAGTTGAGGTCTTGAACTTTGCTAAAATCTCTCAAACAAGCTGCAGCTGGTGACAATGTGCCTCAGACCTACCAATAAAAGGCACGAGACCTGGCTCAGGTGACTGGGGAGGCTGAGCTACTGGGCACTACAGGATACCCAGTACACAAGGCCACTCTATCAATTCCAGGAGACATACCAGCTCTACCTAATACATAGGAACAAACACAGGGAAGCAGCCAATATGCGGAGACAAAGAAACATGTCAAAAATGAAAGAAGTGGAAGCAAGAAAACTACTGGATAATGAGTTAAAAACTATGGTTAAAAAGGTACTCAAGGATCTTCATGAGATATTCAAGGATCTTAGTGAGAATGTCAAAGACATGAAAAGGACCAGTCAGAAATTAAGCATACACTAACTGATATAAAGAATAATTTACAGGGATTCAACAGTAGAGTAGAGGATTCTGAGAATCAAATCAACATTTTGGAGTATGAGGAAGCAAAAAAAAACACAAAAAACAAACAAAAAAACCCACAAAACACCCAAGCAAAAGAACAAAAAGAAAAAAGAATCCAAAAATATGAAGATAGTGGTCTGAGTGGTGCAAAGCCCAAACAGCAGAGACAGAGGATTCCCTATGCTCATAAAACGGTGAAGAGTAAACTAAGTCCCCGAATGGTAAGAAAGCAAGCAAAGAACATTTGTATCACAGTTGCATTACAGACAAGAACTCTCACTAGCTAAGCATTTCCGGTGGCTGATGCCTTGAGAGGGAGAGCAGGAAGGGTCCCCAAGATGAAGTCTCGGCAGCTGCTGGAAAGTTCTTGCAATTCCTGCCATGGGTTCAGCCTGCCAC
>NW_005353927.1:180188-183522 GCF_000412655.1 Myotis brandtii
AATATATTTTTATTGATTTCAGAGAGGAAGGGAGAGGGAGAGAGAGGTGGAAACATCAATGATGAGAGAGAATCATTGATCAGCTGCCCCCTGCATGTCCCCCACTGGGGATGGAGCCCACAACACAGGCATGTGCCCCCAACCGGAATCAAACCCGGGACCCTTCAGTCCACAGGCCGACACTATCCACTGAGCCAAACCAGCCAGGGCTGTGCTCCATCTTTAAACAAATTAAACCAAACAACAGAGGGACACAAAACAATAATCAAGAGACACTCTTCTTTTTTTAAATTAAATTTATTGGGTTGACATTGAGCAACATGAACATATTGGTTTCAGGTATGGGTTTCTACGTTACAAGATCTGTATATTGCACCATGTGCTCACCTCACCACTCAAAGTCAAATCTTCTCCTGTCACCATATATTAGGACGCCCTCCCTCCCACCCCTTTCCTTTTTGGCAACCACCACACTACTGTTTGTGTTCACAAGTTTCAGTTTTATATCCCACACTAGAGGCCTAGTGCACGAAATTCATGCACTGGGGGGGGGGGGGGCGCTCAGCCCAGCCTGCACCCTCTCCAATCTGGGACCTCACAGGGATCAGGCCTAAACCGGCAGTCAGACATCCCTCTCACAATCCGGGACTGCTGGCTCCTCGCCACTCACCTGCCTGCCTTATTGCCCCTAACCGCTTCTGCCTGCCAGCCTGATCACCCCTAACCACTCCCCTGCCAGCCTGATTGATGTCTAACTGCTCCCCTGCCGGCCCAGTTGCCCCCAACTGCCCTCCTTTGCTGGATTGATTGCCCACAACTGCCCTCCCCTGCCGGCCATCTTGTGGCTGTGGGCGTCACCATCTTTGAAGGAGTGACAGTCAATTAGCATATTCCCTCCTTATCGGCTGTGGGCACTGTCATCTTTGAGGGCAGGGCATTCAATTAGCATATTCCCTCCTTATTGGCTGTGGGTGCCACCATTTTTGAGGGCAGGGCAGTCAATTAGCATATTTCCTCCTTATTGGCTGTGGGTGCTGCCATCTTTGAGGGTGGGGCAGTCAATTAGCATATTCCCTCTTTATTGGCTGTGGGTGCTGTCATCTTTGAGGCCGGGGCAGTCGATTAGCATATTCCCTCCTTATTGGCTGTGAGTGCCACCATCTTTGAGGGCAGGGCAGTCAATTAGCATATTTCCTCCTTATTGGCTGTGGGTGCTGCCATCTTTGAGGGTGGGGCAGTCAATTAGCATATTCCCTCTTTATTGGCTGTGGGTGCTGTCATCTTTGAGGCCGGGGCAGTCGATTAGCATATTCCCTCCTTATTGGCTGTGGGTGCCACCATTTTTGAGGGCAGGGCAGTCAATTAGCATATTTCCTCCTTATTGGCTGTGGGTGCTGCCATCTTTGAGGGTGGGGCAGTCAATTAGCATATTCCCTCTTTATTGGCTGTGGGCGCTGTCATCTTTGAGGCCGGGGCAGTCGATTAGCATATTCCCTCCTTATTGGCTGTGGGCGCAGCCATCTTTGCCACGGCGTGAGCGTCAATTAGCTTTTCCCCTCTTTATTAGATAGGATATGAGTGAAGTCATATGGTTCTTAGCTTTTTCTGACTGACTTCTTTCACTTACCATCATGTTCTCAAGAGCCATCCATGTTGTTGCAAATGGCACTATTTTATCCTTTTTATGGCTGAGTAGTATTCCATTGTGTATTTGTACCACATCTTCTTGATCCAGTCCTCTATTGTGGGACACTTTGGTTGTTTCCATGTCTTGGCCACCATGAATAATGCTGCAATGAACATAGTGGAACATATATCTTTTGGAATACATGCTTTTGAGGTTTTTCAGGTATATATCCAGAAGAGCGATTGCTGGGTAATATGGAGAGATACTCTTTTATACAATACTAGAGGCCTGTTGCACGAAGAGATTCGTGCAATAGGCCTTCCCTTCCCTTGGCTGCTGGCACCAGTTTTCCTCTGGCACCCGGGACCCAGGCCTTCGCTCTGGCTGGGCTCCAGCAAGAGCCCCCTCCCCAGCCGTCAGGCCTCGCTGCTCCACTGATCCCAGGGCCATGAGGCCTCGCTGCTCCACTGATCCCAGGGCCGTGAGGCCTTGCTGCTCAGCTGGCTTCGCTCCACCGCTTGGAGCCTACATATGCAAATTAACCGCCATCTTTGTTGGCAGTTAAATTGCATATTGCCCTGATTAGCCAATGGGAAGCATAGCGAAGGTATGGTCAATTACCCTTTTTGTCTTTTATTAGATAGGATTTACAAGTGCACACAACAGACAGACAGCCATTTGTGGCTTGCCAGACAGAACACCAGACAGAATGCCCTGCATCAACCCTAAGCTGATCAAGCCTAAGTTCGAGACCAGGCAAGGACTATGAGAGGCCGCTTGCAATCAGGAGCTGATCGGGCTCACATCTGATTGAGGCGGAAGGGGGAGTGTGTGCAACAGACAACAGGCGCCCCTCATTACAGAGTTACAGAACACTCAATTCAATTTAGGTTTTAGGTGAGATTACAGGGATTGCTGAGGCTGTGACTGTGACTCAAAGCAGGAAAATTTCTGGAAGCGCTGCAAATAAAGGAGTCCAGGCCTCAGCCCCAGGAACCCCAAGCCCAGGCAGCAAGCAGATCTCTGGTACTCACCCCAGAGGAGTCCCCTGCTTGTCATCCCACCAGAGTTGACAGAAAATGAAACCAGACAACCAGTGGGTCCAGGCTGCCTGTCACTCCCTGAGCCAATTAAGCTGAGACAGGGTTGGAGAATACAAGAGCATTTATTCCAATAATGCTGGCAGTATGAGGAAGCAGTGGGTCACCCACCAAAATCTGCTCTACCTCCCCTCCCCATAAGCCAGCTGCTTATATTGGGTAGAAAGACAAAGATTGCATGGGGAAGTAGGAATTATTGGAGAAGTAGGCGAGGTATAATGGTTAGAGGTTGCAGGCAATTCGGGCTGAGGGGGTTGCAAAGAGCGGGTGCCCCTGGGATCAGAATGTGTCAGACAAGCAGTTCTCGGGAAAGGAGGATGGACTGCATTCCAGGTCAACTCCCATGCCCCGGGGCGTACAACTCTCAGCCAGGGTAGAATGTGCTCTCTCTAATCAGAACAGAACAATCACAGTCAACAGAACATGATTAATATGTCTTATAATTATAGCTAGTTGTTGTAAATGTTTCCCTCCACGTCCCGCGTGGTTCAGGGTTCAGGATCTGGAAGCGGAGCCGCACACAAATGAAAGCGAAAAGACAAGAGATAATTTGGGAATATTGGGGGGCCAGGCTGGTAAGTCCAACTCAAGAGGAAGGACTTCCACC
>NW_005353927.1:184607-185061 GCF_000412655.1 Myotis brandtii
ATGTTAAGCAATTTTACCATGAAATGAAAATTTTGGTTAATACTACTTATTTCAATTAAACTCGTTACTGTCAAATTTAATACTCTAACAACAATCTTAGTTTACACTGTAAATATTAATGGAAAGGATTATTTTGCATCCTTGGGAAGGCCCTGAGCATTCCTGGTATTAGGCTGGATTTATATATAGGGTAGCTGCTGTCAGCCAAGTCTCTGTTTTCTGGGTACCAATCTCAGCTGGGCCAAGTCTCTTTCTATTATCTGGGTCCTGATTTGAGCTGGGCATGGGAAGCGGGAAGCAGCCATGGGTGCAGGAGACCTCTCTCAGAAGGGGCGAGTGTTCAAGCCCCTGCATAGTTGGGGGGGGTGAGGATCTGTGCCCCACCTCTGTTGACCCCCAAGTTCTCTCCTGATGGCCCCCTCTGTGACTGTGCCTGTCTTAGGTTGTTCCTTCC
>NW_005353927.1:185279-185825 GCF_000412655.1 Myotis brandtii
CATGGTACCAGCCACCATGAGGCTTCAATCTCAGCATGAACAGAGAGCTCAGGCAACAGCTGTGGGCAATTGGATTGTAAGAAGAGGGACCCTCTTGGCAAAAAGGGCAAGAGAGGTCAATACAGAATGCTCAAGTGCCTTCCCAGGGGGCCTTCCACACAGTGGAAGGGATTAAATCCTTTCATTTCCTTATTAAATTGCTGCCAAACATTCAAAGAATTAGTTTGTAAGGTTGTTTGGGATAAATGCACAATATACTGTTGTGAAATATCAAAAATTATTAATGACATTGTAGAATAATATCATGTAAGGATATTCTTTGCTCTAGGCCATGGCAATTCAATTTTAAACTGGAAATGACATTAATTAAAATTCTTCAATTAGTCTTTCAGTAACTTTACACTAGCTATATTCAGGAAGGCAAAATCCCAAATTATTTACCTTTCTATATTCATTAAATTTGGTTGAATTAAAAAATCCTTTTAAAAGAGAGAATAAACTTTTGAAAACATTTCAGGGCCTGTGAAATGTCCCAAAGTCATTCCT
>NW_005353927.1:186138-186856 GCF_000412655.1 Myotis brandtii
GAAACAAGTTTGGTCTAACCTGGTCCATTTAAATGTCAGAGCTAAGCTAGTTTCTCCCTGGGCCATTGGACCTTCATAATTAATATATTATATATGTTTTAAACGTGGTTCACTAGCATCCCAAAACTACTCTTTATTATAGAAAACCCAATCCCGCCGCTAGAACCTGCCTGCACTTCTTCCTTGGGTCAAATTTGCCATTTTTCTTAGGAAATAATCAGTCTTGGGTTTTATTTTGTACATTTGCAAAGAGATTCCAGCTCAAAACTCTATCTAAATGTCCAAAAACAGGACAGTTGTGCGCATTAGTTTTAAGCCAGCTTTTCTCTTTACACGTGCACAAAAATCCCAGACGCATTTTTAAATTTTGTAAAACTTTTCAATTACGAGAAGGACTTTAAATTAGAATACTTGGGGAGGGGGCGTCCATATTGGATCACCATGTGCTCCCTTCTTCCCTTCCCCACATCCTGCTTTGGGGGACATTTCAGCAAATGACTCAGATGGCACATTTTTTTTTTCCAAAGTCATGCTTAATAGAAAAAGACATTTAAAATTTTTTCCTATTTCACTTTCTGAAGCAATGGCTAGCAGCCAAGGTTATCTTAGCCAAAGTTTGGCTGTCATAAGATGTTCTCCAGTAATTTTTAAATAAAGCTAGTCTTTTTGCGGGTGAGCTGATAGCTCTGCCCTCTCCTGCCACCTTTGAATCTCTCCG
>NW_005353927.1:188730-196443 GCF_000412655.1 Myotis brandtii
TATAAGGTCAAGCCTAATTATGCTAAGAGGACTGAGCCCTCTAAGCTGGGACTTGTTTGTGACTTTGCCAGCAGGTCAGTCTGAGGCTCAACCCTATATCGGTTCCCCACAGCTAGTCCCCACTATTCTATTTCTACCCCTAACAGAAGCACAGGGCCTGCAAGGGAGATGTTGTCAGGCCCTTTAAGAGGATGGCGGGTGTACCTGGGCCTTAGGCAGTGTAGCTCCGGCAGTCCTCAGCCTCAGGCTTCTCTGGGTTCTTGTGGATGACAAAGAAGCCCATCTTCGCAGAGCAGCACCGCTGGGTGGGTCTGTGGAACTCTGGGTTCTTGTGGATGACAAAGAAGCCCGTCTTCGCAGAGCAGCACCGCTGGGTGGGTCTGTGGAAGACCAGCTGGGACCCACAGCAATTTAGATCAGAGTTGCTGGTGTCCAGGGCCACCATTCCACAGACTCGCATCGTCTGGTATATGACGGTCAGCACCGAACCTGGAAATGGGACCCTCAGCCAGTGAGACCCCAGGGGCAGGCACTGACCCTGGACAATCATGAGTCTTTCCTCGCTCCCACTTCTTCCCTCGCTCAAATCCACACTCGTTGCTGTCATCTACAAGCCCTGTATGTCTAGCGTCTGCATAGCAATCCCAACTGGTGACAGAAACTGCTTTCTCTTCATTAAAATTCATCCTCTCTCCCTTCCTTAGAAATAAGATGCTCATGGTCGCCCAGTTAGAAACATCTGCCAGCCACCCTGGCCAGGCAGCTCAGTTGGTCAGAGCATCATTCCACACACCAAAAGGTTGCAGCTTCAACCGCAGGTCAGGGTGTGTATGGGAGGTAACCAATTGATGCTTCTCTCTCACATCAGTGTTTCTTTTTCTCTCTCTCTCCCTTCCTCTATCTAAAATCAATAAAAACACATCCTGGGGTGAGCATTTTAAAAAACAGAAAGCCCTGGCCGGTGTGGCTCCATGGTTAGAGTATCGACCCTCGCACTGAAGGGTCGTGGGCTCAATTCCCAGTCAAGGGCATGTACCTGGGTTGCAGATTCGATCCCTGGCCCTGGTTGGGGCACATGTGGGAGGCAACCAATCAATGTGTCTCTCACATTGATGTTTCTTTCTCCTTTCTCTCTCTCTCTCTCTCTCTCTCTCTCTCTCTCTCTCTCTCTCTCCCCCCCTCCCTCCCTCTCTTCCACTCTCTCTAAAAAGCAATGGAAAAAATATCCTCAGGTGAGGATTAAAATATAAATATAAGTGTATATATATCTCTCTCTCTCTCTCTCTCTCTCTCTCTCTCTTCCCCCCTCCCTCCCTCACTTCCACTCTCTCTAAAAAGAAGTGGGAAAAATATTCTTGGTGAGGATTAACGAGAGAGAGAGAGAGAGAGAGAACAACAAATAAATAAAATACCTAGTTTGGACTTACCACATCTTCTCATGATCTTGATCCACCCCTTCTCCCTGGAACCTTACAACAGGTAAAAATTCCTAATAAAATATAACTGGTTGCACAAACATACAAATCCTGCTATCATTTCAGGGAATAACTGGTAAATAATGTTTGGTAGAAAGAAAGAAGAAAGAAAGAAAGAAAGAAAGAAAGAAAGAAAGAAAGAAAGAAAGAAAGAAATTCCTGCCTCCCTTCCAGAGCCATGAGGTGTGGTTGTGTGCCTAAGTCAGGCCCTCATCAACTCAAGTGATGTGTACAACTTCTTTTAAATGAAGATGCTGGTCCTTGATTTCTTCCTTCTTCCTTTCTCCTGGCTGATGAACAATGACAACAGGAGCATATCTGAAGATAGAAGCCATGCCCGGCTGTCCTGGCTCCGTGGTTGAGCATCAACCTAAGAACCAGGAGGTCATGGTTCGATTCCTGGTCAGGGCACATGCCCAGGTTGCTGGCTCATTCTCCAGTGTGGGTCGTGCAGGAGGCAGCTGATCAATGACTCTCTTTCATCACTGCTGTTTCTATCTCTCTATCCCTCTTCCTTCCTCTCTGAAATCAACTTAAAAAAAAAAGAAGCCATTTGTTGAAGTTATCAACAAGGAGTGACAATTACAAAGAAGCCACAAGAATGAAGAATTGCAGCTTGATCTTTAACCATGATTTCACATAATTTCCTTTGTCTCAAACTCTAGTAAGCTGCGCTCGCCAGCCCTGAGCCCGGCTTCTCGCTGAGTGGCACTCCCCATGTGGGAGTGCACTGACCACCAGGGGGCAGCTCCTGCGTTAAGCATCTGCCTCCTGGTGGTCAGTGCGCGTCATAGTGACTGGTTGTTCCGCTGTTCAGTCGACTTGCATATTAGGGTTTTATTATATAGGACATCTGGGAGTAAATTCCTCTCATTGATGTGTCAACATCAAGGTTCAACTACAAGAGGATGTACACAGCCTACAGGGGGTGGGAGGGGAGGGCACACCTGGAGTGCACAGCTTGGGTAATCTAAGAGGCTGTGCCACTGGGCCCTACAGAGGGATCCAAAGAGGCCCGCACCAAGACACATCATACTCAAAATGCAAAATGTTAAAGACAAAGAGAGAGCCCTAGCCGGCTTGGCTCAGTGGACAGAGCATCAGCCTGCGGACTGAAGAGTCCCAGGTTCGACCCCGGCCAAGGGCACATGCCTGGGTGGCAGGCTCGATCCCCAGTAGGGGGTGTGCAGGAGGCAGCCAATCAATGATTCTCTCTCATCATTGATGTTTCTATCTCTCTCTCCTTCTCCCTCCCTCTCTGAAATCAATAACGAAATATATTTTTAAAAAAAAGACAAAGAGAGAATCTTAAAAGCAGCAAGAGAAAATCAGTTAATTACCTACATGGGAGCTCCCATAAGAATGTCAGATGATTTCTCAACAGAAACTTTGCTAGCCCAAAGGCGTTGGTTGGCAAGAAATATTCAAAGTGATAAAAAGCAAGGACCTACAACCAAGATTACTCTACCTGGCAAAGCTATCATTTAGAATGAAAGGACAGATAAAGAGCTTCTCAGATAAGAAAAAGTTCATGGAGTTCATCACCACCAAATGAGTATTATATGAAATTTTAAAGGGTCTTCTTTAAGAAGAAGAAGCAGGGGGGAAATAAAAATATGAACAATACAATGGCAATAAATACATTATCAACAATTGAATCTAAAAAACAAAATCAGGGGACAAGCAGAACAGAAACAGACTCATAGATACAGAGAACATTTTGACAGTTGCCAGATGAGAGGGATTTGGGGGGGATGGGTGAAAAAGGTAGAGATTAAGAGGTACAAATTGGCCCTAGCCAGTTTGGCCCAGTGGATAGAGTGTCGGCCTGCGGACTGAAGGGTCCCAGGCTCGATTTTGGCCAAGGGCATTGATTCCAATCAAGGGCATGTACCTCGGTTGCAGATTTGATCCCCGGCCCTGGTTGGGTCTTGTGTGGGAGGCAACCAATTGATGTTTCTCTCCCTGTGTGTCTCTCCCTCTCCCTTCCACTCTCTAAAAATCAATGGGAAAATATCCTCATGTGAGGATTAACAAAAACAGAAGAGGTATAAATTAGTTGTTACTGAATAGTCATGGGGATGTAAAGTACAGCTTAGAGAATATAGCCAAAAATATTCTAATAATTATGTATGGTGTCAGATGGATACAAGGTATTTCGGGATGATCATTTGTAAGTGATATAATGTCTAATCACTGGGGTATACACCTGAAATTAATATATTGTATGTCACTGTAATTGAAAAGTAAAAAATGATTTAAAAATTTAAAAAATATATATCCTAAAGGCAGAAAAAAAATTACCTAGAAAAAAATATAGTTTTGTATCCTACTTACCAATCTTATTTCACCATCATTTCCCATTGACTATATAAATGTCAGTCTCTCATATCCCCTTTGCATCAGCTTATCATCATTCTCAGTCCTTCATGAATAAGTTCAATGAAATGTTAAATGGACTCATGATTCATTTGCATAATAAATATGCTCCCCCTCCCCCCCACACACACACACTTTTTAAAATTGGTTTTAGAGAGAGAGGGAGAGAAACACTGGTTTTGTTGCTCCACTCGTACGCATTCATTGGTTGTTTCTTGTATGTGCCCTCACCAGGGAACCCACAAACTTGGCATATCTGGACGATGCTCTAACCAACTGAGCTCCCTGGTCAGGACCTTAGAACTATGCTTTTTAACAATTTGAAGATTATGCTTGGAAAGCCATGGAGGTGGATGGGTTTGCATAGAGAAGAGGGTAGATAATACCAGAGACTCAAGGACCGCACCCGGAAACCACCCACATCAGGTGAGACAAGTGGGGTGTAGGAGCTCAAGAACGTGAGAAAACAGGATTATTTTTAAAAATCCAACAGACTGAACAGGGACAGATCCAAAGACAGAGAAACAGCAATCAGACTATTAATCCCCAGAGGGAAAGTAGGGGAGGGTGGGGGTAAGGGGAAGAGATCAACCAAAGGACTTGTATGCATGCATATAAGCCAAACCAATAGATATGGACAACAGGGGGATGAGAGCATGAGTGGGGCGGGATGGGGGTTAATGGGGGGGAATGAGGACACATTTGTAATTCCTTAACTAATAAAGAATTTAAAGATTTAAAAAAAATCCAACAGACATCAAGTGCCTAGAAACTAGAAAAATCATGAGAAAAGAGCAAAATCCCTATCCTCATAGAGTTACATTCCAGTGGATTATGAAAATCTCTCACTCAACTTTCACAGCCCCTGGATCTTCACTCAACTCTTTGCCATCCATCATCCGTCATCCCCAGAAAACCACCAGTACCTTACCTGTCTCCTTCTGGCTCTGGGAGTAGACATGAATTCGCTCAGAGAGTAGGGAAAACAGGAGGCAGAAGCCAACTGGAGGAGAGAAAGATGAAGACCTGAAGTCTGAGGCTGGGGTGAGGACAGGACGAAAGAAGAGCAAGTTAAGGACACATCAGGGTCTGAGAATTGGGTTAGTTATGGGGATGAGCTGGGGGTGGAGAAGGAGAAAGAGAGGGATAGGATGCTAAGTTGCGGATGGGGTTGGAGATACAGTTGGGTTGGCAATGGGGTTGGGTTTGCGGTTTGGGTTAGGGAGGGCGTTGGAAGAATAGATGAGCTGGGTTGGCGGAGATGGAGTGGAATGGGAGTTGGAAATGGGTTTAGGTTTAGGGTTTAGTGGTAGGTGCTGGGCCTGGGATGGGGAAGATTGGGACACCGACTACATACCAAGAAGGAGCAGGACTTTGGCCATGAGCTGTGAGCTGGGATTGTGCAGGGCCTGGGTGTCTTGAGAGTCTGGCTGTAGTGAGCACAGATCAGTACCCTTTATAGGTCAGCGATGACACACCCTGAAACAATCAATCAATGAGTCACTACATAATCACAACCAGATGGTCGAAGTTCTCTTTATGTGAAAATAAAGAGAGCCCTAACCGATTTGGCTCAGTGGATAGAGTGTGGACTACAAGGTCCGAGGTTCGATTCAGGTCAAGGGCATGTAGCGGGTGTGCAGGAGGCAGCCGATCGATGTTTCTAACTCTCTATCCCTCTCCCTCCTTTCTGTAAAAAATCAATAAAATTTATTTTTTTTAAAATAAAGAGAAAATAATTTTATATAAACACGGCTGGCCCTCCGTCCACAGGAAAGAATGCGTTTAGCATTCTGCATTCTTGGCCAGAGTGTCCCCAACCTGGGTATAGAGGGCTGAATAGTGTTCCCCCAAAATGCATGCCTACCTGGAACCTAATAATGTGATCTGGTTTGAGATCAAGGTGTTTAAAGATGTAACTGGGTCCTGGTCAGGTAGCTCAGTTGTTTAGAGCATCATCCTGATACCCCAAGCTTGCGGGGTTGATCCCCAGTCAGGGCTTATACAAGAATCAACCAATGAATGCATAAATACGTGGAACAACAAATCAATGTCTCTCTCTCTCTCTCTCTCTCAAATTAATTTATATTTTTTAAAATAAAGATGTAACTAGTTAAGACTCTCAAGATGAAGTATTTCTAGACTTAGGGTAGACCCAAACCCCATGGAGATTTGAAAGCACATATGATCAAGACCCTTTTTTACTCAAAAAAATTATTGAGTACCCCCTATAACCTTTGCTTATGTGCATTATATTTATGTTCTTCTTTACATTTACCTATATACAAATATTTTGTTTACATATTTGTTTGTCATATGTTTACCATAATAGAAATTAAAACTGAGAAATTAGAAAAATATGATAATTCTCTTAAATGACAATGATAAATCCACTATATATTTAACACAAATTAGCGATTTTCTTTTTCTTTTTCAACTAAATGATATGGATTATAATAATGGTCATGATGAAGGTGATGTTGGGGCAACAGCGCAAGGATAGCAAGAAATTAACTGTTATTTGGAAGAAACTGCCTCTGGAATCTCTTCTTTCTTCAACTAAGGCACCTTTAATCTTTCTAAATTCCATTCCAAGGTTAGATTCCAGAAGTCCAATCCTGCATTCCTGGTTTTGGCAGATTTTTCAGATATAGTATGATTCTTAGTGCCACTGCTTGATGGCCCAGACTGTTCCTCTGGAGACTTCTTATTCTCTTTCTAACTTTTCCTCCTCCTGATAGGATTTAGACTCAGGCTCAGACTCCCCTACAGGCTCATTCTGTATCTATCTTCTTCATCCACACTTCCTCTATATTATGTGTCTTCCTTCTCTTCAACTCCTTTATTTTGAAGGTGCTCTTGCACCTTTTTAAAGGTTTACAACAATTTATCAAAACCGTTTTTAAAAGCCAATTTCAATCCAGGAAAGGATCCATATTAATTGCAGTATCAATGAAGACTTAGGCAGAGTGTAAGACAGTATTCAATTTCCTTAGGTTCATCTTTACCTCTTGAGACTTGTCTTCTTCCTTATCTATACTCTTATCACCAAAACTTGAAACTAGGGTGACTTACTAATTTCATTTTCATCGATATTGATGAATTTAAAGCCCATCCATTTTTGCGGACTCTGATTTTTTCCCCCCCAATGTCTTCTAGGGAAACATGCATAATCATTCACATCATCATCCCAAAGCTGCCACCATATTTTCGTAAGAGCAGCTGGTTTTATATCATCCATTGCCTCTTTCATCACCACCAAAGTATCAGCAATGTTGTACTTGTTGCCATGTTTCTTTCAAATCAAGGTGTGTGTGTTTTTTCAATACAGTCAACAAAGTGGTCAAACATATGCTTGGTGTAATCATTCCTGAATGCTTCAATTATTTCCTGATCCAAGGGCTGATAGCCAGTGCCTCCCAGAGGGAGAAACATGCAGTATCATACTAGGATAAGCAAAAAATAATAAGTCTGGGTGATTGGGACCTCTGCCCAAAATTTGCAACACTCTGAATTCAAGAATTCTGGGCTTAATGGGTAAAAATTATGAAACCAATCCAAAAAGAGGCAGCAGTTACTGATAGTCCGGTGACTGTCAGGAAACAGGAAGAGTTTCTGTTGTTTTTTCATCTTTTTCCAAAAGACAAGTGGGCCCTCTCTGTTCTCAAAACTGCCTGGTACTGACACAAGAACAGACATATAGATCAATGGAATAGAATAGAGAGCCCAGAAATCGACCCAAACAAATATGCTCAATTAATATTTGACAAAGGAGGCAAGAACATACAATGGAGTCAAGACAGTCTCTTCAATAAATGGTGTTGGGAAAATTGGACAGATACATGCAAAAAAATGAAAC
>NW_005353927.1:197680-198818 GCF_000412655.1 Myotis brandtii
CTCAGTGGATAGAGCCTCAGCCTGAGAACTGAAAGGTCCCAGGTTTGATTCTGGTCAAGGGCATGTACCTTGGTTGCCGGCACATCCCCAGGAGGCAGCTGGTTGATGTTTCTCTCTATCCCTCTCCCTTCCTCTTTGTAAAAAATCAATAAAATACGTTTTTTTTAAAAAGACAAGTGGGATTACGGTCTTTATAAAGCAGTAGTTATTTTCTCTTTTTGTCACTTGCAGCATTGGCACAAAATGAGGAAAATCCTGTTCTTAACTTCCTCTAAAACTTCTAGATTGTATTTTCCCTCTAAAAGTACACTAAGGGTGCACTTCCAAAATAAGCTCCTGCCCTTGTCACGGAAGACCCGGTGAGGCACACAGGTTCTGGCTCTCATCAATTTCTGGAGTTGCCTGCAGTACTTAGGTGCCCACTGGGCATTTAATTTCGCAAACGATAAAGATTTCCCAAGCCACCCCTTTTCCCCATGAAATTTATCTGGGTTTCCCTTCCTAGTGGTTTCCACTAGACATTTGTAATGCATTTGGGATGGTTACCAGTGGCCTTCAGCTTCGGAACTGTCTCTCTCCTTCCCCTCTCCCTCTCCCGCCTCCCGTTCCCACCCTCTACCATCTGATCCCGTCCTTGACCTAAAAGGTTAACTCGGTCTCCATCTTCTTGATGTTTACACCCCGGGGAGTGCAGTAGAGAAGAGGGGCGAAACACTCCGTGATGGCCTTCTTGTTTTTCTCAATAGTGAGTGAGCATCGTTGACGCATTGACGCCCAAAAAGCGCCCCACGTCGGCGTTACGCCTTCTTTCACCCAGTCCCGATTGGCTGGACCCCAGCTTCAAGCTAACCTACTGGTTGGAGCATCTGCCCCCTGGTGGTCAGTGCTCATCATAGCGACTGGTGGAACAGTCGAATGAATGGTTGGATGAATGGTCAGACACTTTATTATATAGGACTAGAGGCCCAGTGCACAAAAATCTACTGGTTGCATCTGCCCCCTGGTGGTCAGTGCTCATCATAGCGACTGGTGGAACAGTCGAATGAATGGTTGAATGAATGGTCAGACACCACTTTATATAGGACTAGAGGCCCAGTGCACAAAAATTTGTGCACTCGGGGGGGGGGGGCCCTCCGCC
>NW_005353927.1:199402-212877 GCF_000412655.1 Myotis brandtii
CTCCAGCTCCATGGCCACGGCCGGCTGAAAGCAGATATCTGGGGTTTACTTACCTTCTATAATTAAAACTTTGTTGCTTTGAGTGGAGCTCAGAGCCGGCCACTTCAGGCAGGAAGTTGGCTTCCTCCATCATTGGGGCAACCAAGCCTCCTGCTTGCTCCAGCTCTGTGGCTGCGGGCCGCCATCTTGGTTGGGTTAATTTGCATATAGTTGCTCTGATTGGCTGGTGGGCGTGGCTTAAGGTGTAGCAAAGGTACGGTCAATTTGCATGTTTGTATTTTATTAGTGTAGATGGTTTTGAGATGCGAATTAAAAAGTCCTTCTCATTTCAAAGGCAAAAATATTTTCTCATATTTCTTCTATTTCTTTCAGTGTATTGCCTGTTACATTGGTCTTTAATGTATTAAGAGTAACCTCTGAAGATGTCAGGAGGGAGCCACCTCTCTCACCTCTTACCAGAGGCCAGGGTTTCACTTTAGGATTGTGACGCCATTTCCTTGCTGTATAAAATTTCCGCGTACACACAGATCTGTCCCCGAGTGCGTTTTCCCAACAATTGCAATAGCAACATGATTTTTCCTCTTTACTAATGTGAGGAATTATACTGCCAGGTGTTCTGACGTGAGGCCATTCTGGCATTTCCTGTCATAACCCAGCTGGATCCTAATACGGCTCTTCTGGTTGATAAAACCTTTAGGCTCCATCGCCTAACGCTTTCCTTTGGACACTTGCATCTCTGGTGTGATGGCTCATGTTATGTGCCACTTCGGCTAAGTTACGGTGCCCAGTTGTCTGGTCAAACCCCAGGCTAGTATGTGTGACTCCATGCTAGTGGGGCCCGGGAAGCATCGCGCAGGGGATGGGGGGGCAGAAGCCACAGCTTTCAGCTCCACGGTGCTGCTGGGGGCTGGTCCCGCCTCCTTCCTGAGGGGCCGCTGCAGGCACACAGCTTCTCCAACTCCTGAGCCAGGAGCACAGTTAACCTCATCGCCAAGGCCCGGGGCTTCCCCTGCTCTCTTCTGAGAAGGAGTTCCGGAGGCCAGCAGCCGCCAAGGCCCGGGGCTCCCCTGCAGGACGCTCTCTCTTCTGAGAAGGAGTCCACACTCTTCCAAGAAGGAGTCCCGGAGGCCAGCAGCCGCCGAGCAGGGCCCAGGCTTCCTTCCCGGGGCAGCCGGTCCTCACGGATCGCAGTCAGTCCTGCCTCGGGTCCTTCTTCCCTCCGACAGCCTGGCCCACTGATTCGGGCTCTGCCTTCCCTCCCAACAGCCTGCCCCACTGATTCGGGCTCTACCTTCCCTCCCGACAGCCTGCCCCACTGATTCGGGCTCTGCCTTCCCTCCCGACAGCCTGCCCCACTGATTCGGGCTCTGCCTTCCCTCCCGACAGCCTGCCCCACTGATTCGGGCTCTGCCTTCCCTCCCGACAGCCTGCCCCACTGATTCGGGCTCTGCCTTCCCTCCCGACAGCCTGCCCCACTGATTCGGGCTCTGCCTTCCCTCCCGACAGCCTGCCCCACTGATTCGGGCTCTGCCTTCCCTCCCGACAGCCTGCCCCACTGATTCGGGCTCTGCCTTCCCTCCCGACAGCCTGCCCCACTGATTCGGGCTCTGCCTTCCCTCCCGACAGCCTGCCCCACTGATTCGGGCTCGTTGTTGTTTCTTAATCCTCACCAAGGATATTTTTAGGGGACGTGGAAGAGAGAGGGAAAGACAGAAACATCACTGTGAGAGAAACACATCGGTTGGTTGCCTCCTGCACGTGCCCTGGGCCAGGCCCTGGGCCAGGGAGGAGCCTGCAACCCAGGTACGTGCCCTTGACCAGAATCGAACCCGGGACCCTTTGGTCTGCAGGCCGACGCTCTATCCACTGAGCCAAACCGGCCAGGGCACTGTGAGGTGGCCTGAGATGTGATTAACATCTGCAATCCATTGACTCTAAGTGAAGAAGGTTTTCCTAAATAACCAGGGAGAACTGACCCCATCATCTGAGAGGCCTCAAAAACAGCAGAACTGAGGTGTCCCCGAGAAAGAAGAAACTGGGCCCTTGAACCACAACCTCAGCTCCTGCCTGGGAGTTTCCAGTTGGCTCTGTGGACTTGGGACGTGCCAGCCAGCCCCCGAATGGCAGCAGCCAACGCTGTGCAATAAAAAAAATAAATACACTCACGTGGACACACACGTACGTACATACAGGCATATACACATGTATGTGCGTGTATACATGTGTGTGTGTATCCCACCGGCTCTGTTCCCCGGTGTACCCCTGGCTGACATATTTTTCTCGCTCCTGGCTGTTTGGTGCCCCTGGCTGAGCCTGTCCTCGGGAAAGGAAAGCTGAAGGAAGCTCATTGGTTGCCTAGGAAACCAGAGGCCGTAAGAATAACTTCCCAGGCAGAAGGAATGAGCTGTGTACATGCAGGATCCGAAGAGAGATTTCATTTGCCAATGAAATATTTTCCCACGTGCTCATGAGTGTCTGCATGTTTGAAAAGCAGATACTAGAACTAACGAGTGCTGTCCTTCACCCCTTCGTTGTTCCACAAGCTCCTGAGCGCCCCGCCCCGCGGGCCCTTGCTGGGCTGTGTCTGAGGACACGGAGGTGACATGACTGAGCTGTCCCTGCCCTCACAGGCGTCCTAGTCCAGTGTGGGGGGAGGAGACGTTAAACACGTGTATTGGTTACCTATTGCCAGGTAACAAACAACCCCAAAGCCTAGCAGCACAGAACAACCAACACAGATTATTATCCATCGCCAAGGTCTGCAGTCGCACGCCCCAGCTGGGGGCCCTGGCTCTGGGCCCCTCGGGGGCTGCCGTCAGGGGGCGCTGGCTGGGCTGCGGTCTTCTCAAGGCGGCAGATCCGCTTCCAAACCCACTCTCCTCGCTGTGGACAGGCGGCTGGCTGTGGGCGGGACACCAGTCCTTGGTTGTGGCCCCTCCTTCCAGCAGCTCACAACACAGAGCGAGGAGGGAGCAAGGGCGGGCAGGGGAGACAGGGGTGGGATTGTAACTTAATCCCATGCCTTTTGCCATGTAATTGTTAGAAGTAGCCACTAGGTGCTGATTTTCCAATGAATTTGGGTTCCTTTCCTCTTTGGTGGACCTTGGCGAGGTCATCATGCCCTCTGGGAAGGGCGCCTGAGATGGACATCATGACCCCACCCTCCTGCCACTTCTGTCGGTTCAATATCATCAGAAGGACCTGCCCGTCACGTTTGGCGGCCTGGACTGTGACTCATCCCACCCCATTGGTGCTCAGAGGCTAAGGATGCAGCTCCCACATGGCCACCTCCTCCTCCGCGGGCTCACGGTCGTTCTGCCCCCTCATGGAGTCACGTCTCAAAGATCTTTCCATCTGATGACTCCTGGTCATCACGATGTCTCCATGGCCCAGCAGGGGACCTGGGATTCCCTACGTGCTCCACCAGTGGCTGTCAAATGTGTCACCAAACCCATGAATGAAGGCAGGGCAAACATCTCAGAGATCCCAGAAATAGGCGAGGACTACCCTCCAGGTAAGACTCTGAACTGCAAAGCTCGAAGAAATCTCTCATTTGTACATTGATGGGTTTCATCTCTTCCTTGAGACACTGTGGCCAGATGACCCGTTTCCCAGGCAACCCCCTAACTTAGGTGTCATCCTCAACTCCATCCCTCATATCCGTCCTGACTCTCTGAGATGAGCAAAACTGTATGAAGGCCCTATAGTTTATTTCTCTATTAAATACTAAAGTGTTGCCCTAGCCAGTTTGGCTCAGTGGATAGATAGTCAGCCTGCAGACTGAAGGGTCCTGGGTTTGATTCCAGTCAGGGCACATCCCCAGGTTTCGGGCTCGATCCCCAGTGGGCATCTGATCAGTGATTCACTCTCATCATTGATGTTTCTATCTCTCTCTCCCTCTCCCTTCCTCTCTGAAATCAATAAAAATACATATTTAAAAAAATATATTAAAGTGTTAAAACAATACATGCTCATCATAAACATTTAAATAATTAGGAATCAAAAAGGAGAATTGGCTGAAACCGGTTTGGCTTGGTGGATAGAGCGTCGGCCTGTGGACTGAAGGGTCCCGGGTTCGATTCCGGTCAGGGGCATGTGCCTTGGTTGCGGGCGCATCCCCAGTGGGGGGTGTGCAGGAGGCAGCTGGTCGATGTTTCTCTCTCATCGATGTCTCTAACTCTCTATCTCTCTCCCTTCCTCTCTGAAATCAATAAAAATACATATTTAAAAAAATATATTAAAGTGTTAATACATGCTCATCGTAAACATAAATAATTCGGAATCAAAAAGGAGAATTGCTTCATCTTCCGGAAACCTCAGTGTTTGCTCTGAAGGCCTTCACCTGATTGGGTGAGGCCCACCCTCCTTATGGAGGGTTATGTGCGTGACTCCAAGTCACCTGATTTCAGTGCTGTCACACGTACAATATCTCCACAGCAATAGCTAGACTGGGGTTTGACCAGGCAACTGGGCACCATGAGTTTGCTAAGGTGGCACATAAAGTGAGCCATCACACCAAGCAAATGTCCAAAGGAAAGCGTTAGGCGATGGGACCTAAAAGTTTATCAACCAGAAGAACCGTATTATGATCCAGGTGGGTTATGACAGGAAATGCCAGCATGGCCTCACGGCAGAAAATCTGCATCGTAAGATTCTGAACTGCAAAGCTCGTAGACCTTAGTCAAGAGGAAAAATCATGTTGTTATTTCAACTGATGCCAAAATCACACTCAGGGACAGATCTGGGTGTGTGAGGATTATATACACACAGGGAGGGGGTGTCACGATTTAGAGTGATCACAGGGATATTTGCCTTGAAATGAGAAGGACTTTTAAATGCACATCTCAAAGCCGTAATCGATAAGACAAAACGCCGATGAACTGGATTCTATCTGAGTTCGGGATTTTTGTCTAACGAAGGAGCCAGCTGATGTGACGGAGTGCGACAAGTCACGGCTGCCTGAGGATTGCTATGGAGGAGAGTGGTTCTCAAACTGTGCTCTGAGGAACCCTGGGTGTTCTCAAGACTTGCTGATGCTCTTCAACCTCAAAACCATTTCCTGCCCGGCCTGTGTGGCTCAGTGGTTGAGCGTTGTTCCATGCACCAGTAGGTTCCAGTTCAAATCTGGGTCAGGCCACATGCCCAGGTGGTGGGCTTGAGCCCCAGTAGGGAGCATGCAGATGGCAGCCAATCAATGTTTCTCTCTCATCGATGTTTCTCTTTCTCCCTCTCCCTTCCTCTCTCTGAAATCAATAAAAACATATTTTGAAAAAACACACATTTTCTAATAACATCTAGATGTTATTTGTCTTTTTCTCTCTCATTTATGTTACAGAATGAATGCAGAAACAGATGTGAGAAGCTATGTTCTATTAAGCCGGACATTTTTGCAAAAATGTGAAACAGTGCCACTCCTCTCTCACAGTTGTTGTTTTTTTGAAGTCTATTATTCATGCTAATATGTACTGGATTTATCATTATTATACTTAGGACAATCAATAAGCGTATTTTACAAATTTCTCAGTTATAGTCTCTAGCATGGTAAGTACAAAATGAATAAACACATAAATAAAATATTTCTCTAGGTTCTCGGTAAGTATAATGTGTAGAAGCAAAAGCTCTTTGGGTCTCCAATGGTTTCTCAGAGCATAAGGGGCTCCTGCATATATGTGTGCCCACACCTCGTCCCTTCTCTCACAGACAGCCGTGGTTGGGTTTGGGCCTACCCTGAAGCCAGATGATCCCGTGTAGGACCATGAGCTAATCACATCCTCAAATGCCTTCTTGCTGAACAAGCTTACGTGCTGAGGTCCCGGGTGGACGTGAACTTGGGAGAACACAGCTGAGCCCAGTGTACCCAAGGTCAGACACTCTGGCCAAGAATGAAGAACGCAGTCCTCAGTCTTTGGCTGGGGGTGCAGGAGGGGGGCATGTTTATCCAAAACTCCTCGTCTAATAACGAGGACTTTGATCTCCTGGGTGCGACTCAACAACTCACTGGTTTTGTGGTTTTCGTGTGAGATAAATAGAGCGCGTGTGACTGCATACTCTCTGTGTGTGCCCGTCATCTGAGAGGCCTCAAGAGCAGCAGAACTGAGGTGTCCCCGAGAAAGAAGAAACTGGGCCCTTGAACCACAACCTCAGCTCCTGCCTGGGAGTTTCCAGTTGGCTCTGTGGACTTGGGACGTGCCAGCCAGCCCCGAATGGCAGCAGCCAACGCTTTGTGATAAATAAATACGCACACATACACGCATATGTACATACATGCATGTTTATGTGTATACGTGTGTGTGTGTGTGTGTGTGTGTCCTACGGGCTCTGCTCCCTGGTATGTCCCTGGCTGAGCAGATCTCTCGCTCCTGGCTGCTTGGTGGCCCTGACTGAGGTGGACGGGCCTCCGGGAAACTGAAATGGAACTAAGCCCAGTGGCCTCCCCAGGAAACCCAGGGCGATGAGCACAACTTTTCCCCATGAACCGAGGCTGTCTGTGTGCAGAACTGAAATCAAACCAGATGGCTTTGCTCCCTGGTACGTCCCTGGCTGAGCAGATCTCTCGCTCCTGGCTGCTTGGTGGCCCTGACTGAGGTGGACGGGCCTCCGGGAAACTGAAATGGAACTAAGCCCAGTGGCCTCCCCAGGAAACCCAGGGCGATGAGCACAACTTTTCCCCATGAACCGAGGCTGTCTGTGTGCAGAACTGAAATCAAACCAGATGCGGCTCCTGTCACAGTGAAAACCCCGCTTGTGAGGCAGATGCTGGCATCTGGAGAAGACGGGGGCCTGTCCCAGTCCTCCATCCCCCACCCCCATTTCAGTGCAGGCAGAGGTCTGCGTGAGGAGGGAGGGGAAGCAGAACAGAACGGAGAGATGGGGGAGGGGGGCTGTGGACATGCAGTGTCCTGGCTGAGCCGGGTATGGATTTTCATGGTCAGTGTCCTTGAGTGGGCCATCTGGGTTTTTGTTTATTTGTTTTTTATCTTTTTTTTTCAGAGAGGAAAGGAGAGAGAGAGAGAGAAAGAGAGAGAGAGAGAGAAACATCAATGATGAGAGAGAACCATTGATTATAGCGATCAAGCCCCCAACCTGGGCTTGTGCCCTGACCAGGAATCAAACCGTGACCTCTTGATTCATAGGTCGACGCTCCACCACTGAGCCTCGCTGGCCGGGCCATCTGTGCGGGGTTTTTGTAATCAGCGAATTCCTGTGTGAGCTGTTGGCTTAGCCAGGGCCTAGAAAGTCAGGCTGCTCCTTGGGTTCCCACAGGGACTGAAAGTGCTGGTCTGTGAAGTATACTAAAGTGCTTTCCCTGGCCCGTGTGGCTCAGATGGTTGAACATCGTCCCATGCACCTAAAGGTCTCCGGTTCGATTCCTGATCAGGGCACACACCCAGGTAGCAAGTTGGATACCTGGTTGGGGTGCATACAGGAGGCAGCTGATTGAAGTTTCTCTCTCATGTCAACGTTTCTCTTCCTCTCCCTTCCTCTCTCTCTAAAATCAATCCTATCTAATAATAGACAAACATGGTAATTGACCGTGCCTTCACTATGCCTCCCATTGGCTACTCAGCACAATATGCAAATTAACTGCCAACAAAGATGGTGGCTAATTTGCATACTGCAGGCAGGGTGGGACAGCACCATCCTGCCTGCCCCACCACCATCCGGGCCTGCTATTTGCCACCTGGGGCGGTGGGGCAGGACAGCACCATCCCGCCTGCCCTGCCACCATCTGGGCCTGCTATCTGCAACCCAGGGCAGCAGGCGTCCCAGGCTTGAAGGCAGCCGGGCGGGGCAGCGAAGGCTTGAAGGTGGCAGGGCAGGGCAGCGAAGGCTTGAAGGCGGCAGAGGGGGCAGCGAAGGCTTGAAGGCGGCAGAGGGGGCAGTGAAGGCTTGAAGGCGGCAGAGGGGGCAGCGAAGGCTTGAAGGCGGCAGAGGGGGCAGTGAAGGCTTGAAGGCGGCAGAGGGGGCAGCGAAGGCTTGAAGGCGGCTCTGGCCTGGGTCCCGGGTGCTGGAGGAAAACCGGTGCCAGCTGCCAGGGGAAGGGAAAGCCAATTGCACGAATCTTTTAGTGCAACAGGCCTCTAGTAAAAACATTTTTTATAAAAACCTTTAACATGTAAGCTCTAGTTTTGAGAGAAAAATCAGGTTAGAGTAACGAGCTGAGTTTAACATTTACTAAGATTAATGTGAGGAGCTTTGTGTAGAGCATATTCATTCCCCGTTACAGAACCAGGGGATTTTATTTGCCAATAAATTATTCTCCCACGTGCTCTTGAGTGTCTAGCAGATACTAGAACTAACGAGTGCTGTCCTTCACCCCTTCGTTGTTCCACAAGCTCCTGAGCGCCCCGCCCCGCGGGCCCTTGCTGGGCTGTGTCTGAGGACACGGAGGTGACATGACTGAGCTGTCCCTGCCCTCACAGGCGTCCTAGTCCAGTGTGGGGGGAGGAGATGTTAAACACGTGTATTGGTTACCTACTGCCACGTAACAAACGACCCCACAGCCTAGCAGCACAGAACAACCAACACGGATTATTCTCCATCGCCAACGTCAGCTACCGCACGTTCTGGCTCTGGGCCCCCCGGGGGCTGCCGTCAGGGGGCGCTGGCTGGGCTGCGGTCTTCTCAAGGCGGCAGATCCGCTTCCAAACCCACTCTCCTCGCTGTGGACAGGCGGCTGGCTGTGGGCGGGACACCAGTCCTTGGTTGTGGCCTCTCCGTCCAGCAGCTCACAACACAGAGCGAGGAGGGAGCGAGGGCGGGCAGGGGAGACACAGAGCCTTTTTGTAACCTCATCTTAGAGCAAGCCCTCAACCCTTTGGCTGTCCTTTATTTGTTCTAAGCCCGTCACTATGTCCCAGGTCCCCAAAGGCTGTGACTACCAGGAGGGGTCCCCGGAGGCCTGGCTGGAGGAGGCCTATAGGAGCCCACGAGGTGAAGTGATGATGAATGTGACCACGGCTCCCTCTGGTGGGAAAGGGTGGCAAACAATGGAGAGTGTGACAAGGTGGGAGTTTCTCTTGTAATCATGTGTTTTTTTAATATATTTTTATTGATTTCAGAGAGGAAGGAAGAGGGAGAGAGAGAGAAAAAAAACATCAACGATGAGAGAAAATCATGGATTGGCTGCCTCCTGCACACCCCACTCTGGGGATAGAGCCCCAAACCCCTTGAACAGAATCGAACCCAGAACCCTTCAGTCCTCAGGCCAACGCTCTCTCCACTGAGCCAAACCGGCTGGGACTCACTTGTAATAGTTTTGACTCCACGGTGTGTGGCCAGAAAACAACACAGGACACCCAGTTAAATGTGAAAACTTGAATTTCAGAAAAACAACAAGTACTTTTTTAGTATAAGGACGACATGAAACATTTCGGACATACTTATACTGATATTAACTTGTTGAACGCCTGGAAGGGACCACCCACGAGGCCTGTGGCTCCCAGGCCTGGGCTCACAGAGGGCTGGGGTGCAAGTGAGTAATGGGCCCCCAGGACACCCCGGTCCCCGAGCCTGTGGGCATGTGGCGCTGCCTGGCGAACGGGAATGGGCTCCTGTGACTACGTTAGGGCTGCTGGGATGGAGAGCGCGCTCTGGATGCGCAGGTGGCCCTTTGTGCACACCATGGCCTTTATATCGTAATGGGTGGAACTGTGCTTCCCAAAAAGATATGGTGAAGTCTTATCCCCCAGACCTCAGAATGTGGCCTGATTTGGAAAAGGGGTTGTTGCAGATTTAATTAGTTAAATTAAAATGAGGTTCTTGCCCTGGCTGCTTGCTCAGTGGTTAGAGCGTCGGCCCGAGGACTGAAGGGTCTCGGGTTCGATCCCCAGCCCTGGTCAGGGCCTATGCAGGAGGCAAGCAATCAATGTGTTTCTCTCACATTGATGTTTCTCTCTCTCTCTCTCTCTCTCCCCCTTCCTCCCTTCCAAAAAAAAAAAAAAAAAAAAAAAGCAATGGAAAAAGTATCCTCGGGTGAGGATTAACCAAAATAAAAATAAAGTAAAATGAGGTTCTACTGGAGCAGGGAGGGTTCTTAATCCGAGAACTGGTGTCCTTATAAGAAGATGCCAGGGCAGGATGTCATAGGAGGCGGCGGACAGTGCAGTCCCACAGCTGTGAGCCACACAAGGCCACGGCCACGGCCAGAGCTGGAGGAGGCCTGCAAGGTGCCTGCGGGTTCGGGCCGAGCGCGGGCCTCTCGACACCATGATGTTGGACTTCTCTCCAGCACCGTGAGACCAGGAATTTCTTTTTTTTTTAAATATATTTTATTGATTTTTTACAGAGAGGAAGGGAGAGGGATAGAGAGTTAGAAACATCGATGAGAGAGAAACATCGATCAGCTGCCTCCTGCACATCCCCCACTGGGGATGTGCCCGCAACCAAGGTACATGCCCTTGACCAGAATCAAACCCAGGACCCTTCAGTCTGCAGGCTGATGCTCTATCCATTGAGCCAAATCGGTTAGGGCAGACCAGGCATTTCTGTTGTTACAAGCCACCCAGTTGTGGTGCTTTGTTACAGCCACTCCAGCAACTCTAGAAAATGAATACAGTCAGACAAAGAGAGAGATCAGAGAGAGAGAAAGTGAGAGCGAGAGCGAGACCAGGAGAGAGAGAGAGAGAGAGAGAGAGAGAGAGGGGGAGATGCCACTCTGCTGGCTCTGCAGATGAAGGGAAGTGCACAGCCCCTGAAGGCAGGCGGCCCCTGGGAGCTGGAAAAGGTTGGGAAACGCATTAGCCCCATGGGACCAGGGCAGACTCCTTGCTCCAGAACTGCGAGATCATGCACACCTGTTATTTTTTAAAATATATTTTTATTGATTTCAGAGAGGAAGGGAGAGCAAGAGAGAGAGAGAAACATCAATGATGAGAGAGAATCATTGATCAGCCGCCTCCTGCACGTCCCACCCTGGGGATGGAGCCCGCAACCCGGGCATGTGCCCTGACCAGGAACCAAACCCTGACCTCCTGGTTCATACGTCAATGCTCAACCACGAAGCCACGCCGGCTGAGCCACACGTGTTATTTGAAGCCACTGAGCCTGCGGCGATTTGTTACAGCAGCAACCGGAAATGAACACAGTGGGCTGAGGACAAAAGTGCAGACAAGGAGGGGAAGGAATCAGAGACAGAAGCGTGGAAGGAATGAGATGCGGGCGGAAGGGTGACGATGTCATCAGGGCCGGGGCCCAGGGCAGCTGTGTGTCATGCGCAGACGGTGAGAGAGGAGGTCCTAGGGGAGGCTGGGAAGAAGCAATCAGAGAGATGACAGGAGCTGACAGCTGTCACTCATGCAGGCAGTGTGGCGCCCCCACTTCCCAGGGAAGGTCCCAAGGTCACCTCTGTGCTGATGGCTTCCCCTGCCCTGTGTGGCTGTCCTGCCCTGACCCCAGAGTCCCATTTGGCCTTGGTTGCAATTCTGTGAAGATCATAGGCTGCAACTTGCAAAGGTATAAATGCGGAGCTTGATGGGGAGACGAGGGGCAGTGTCTCGCAGGGAGGTGTGCAGGGTGGGCTGGCTCATTTGTAAAAATGGAGGCGAATACCTCCCTTTCCTGCAGCTACACACAGCGATACTGTTTTTGCACACTCAAGCCCATCTAAACAACCGACCCATCACAGACAGAACGTGGTCAAGAACCCCATCGTATTTTCCTGGGCGGCTCGAGACCCTGTCACCAACCTGCTCTGTCCGTGTCCGATGGCCCTTGGCAGGATGATTTGAACAGAAGAGCCCTGTGAGACCCCCCCCGGAAACTGTCGCCATAGCTTGAGAAAAATAACCTCCCGGAGAAGCCTGCCATTCGGATTGGTTGTCTTTCTGGATCCATGTGTTGCCATGGTGATAACAGCATCTCTCTCCTATTAAAAGGAATGAATGCTTGTCGGTTTTCTCGCCCTCTCTTAATCGGAAGAGGATCGTTGGCACTCTTCTCCCACAAACATAATCGAAATAAAAGCCTGTGGCTGCTAGATTTCTTATTTTAACAAGGACACGCAAAGTCCTGTCTCATTTAAATGAACCAAAGCGCTCAGCCGGGCGGACGGATGGTCACTGTAATGATGGTGATGTGCAATCTGAACTCCACCGGGGCGCCCTCTGGTGGGAAAGGAGAGAACAGCAGGTCTGTAGCAGCCGGGAGTCCCTCTCCCCTTCCCCTCCTCTCTGGAGCGCTCACCACCACCATCCGCCTAGGCTTGCGGTGGAGGGCGGAGCCAGGACGGAGATCCCCAGAGATTCTGCAGAGGGTGGGGGAGTACACCCTCCCTCTCTCAGCACACGCTGTGGACACCTACTGTGTGCCAGGCACTGGGTGCTATGCCCTCTACACTGTCCACCCTCACTGCAGCCTCTTACAGAGGGACTTAGGCCTTCTCCCACTTCCTGCAGATGAAGACTCCAAAAACAGAGAGGTGAAGGCTCTTTCCCCAGGCCACACAGCCAGAAACTGGAGGAGCTGTGAATTATTTTTTTAAATATATTTTTATTGATTTCAGAGAGGAAGGGAGAGGGAGAGAGAGATAGAAACATCAATGATGAGAGAGAATCGGTGATCCGTTGCCTCCTGTGCGCCGCTCACTGGGGCTCAAGCCCACAACCAGGCATGTGCCCTGACTGGGAATTGAACTGTGACCTCCTGGTTCATAGGTCGATGCTCAATCACTGAGCCACGCCTGCCGGGCAAGCCATGAATTATTTAAACCCAGACCTCTCTGACTCCAGGCAGAGAACTACTTCAGCTTAGAAGTGTGTCAGGACCCGAAAGGCTCCTAACCTACCCTCAGAGAGACTATCCTGCCCTGGCCGGCGTGGCTCAGGGCCTGTGGTTAGCGCTTGGGCCTGTGCACCCAAGGGTCCAGGTTCAATTCCCTGTCAAGGGTGTGGAGGCAACCAATCAATGTTTCTCCCCCCCCCCACACTCTCTCTAAAAAAATCAATGGAAAAAATATCCTCACATGAGGATTAACAACAACAACAAAATCCTATATAATAAAAGGCTAATATGCAAATCAACTGAACGACGGGTCACTATGACACACACTGACCACCAGGGGGCAGACGCTCAATGCAGGAGCTGCCCCCTGGTGGTCAGTGCGCTCCCACAGGGGGAGAGCCACTCAGCCAGAAGCTGGGCTCATGGCTGGCGAGCGCAGCGGCAGTGGTGGGAGCCTCTCCTGCCTCCACAGCAGCACTAAGGGTGTCCGACTGCGGACTGCGAGAGGGTGCAGGCCGGGCTGCGGGACCCCCAAGTGCATGACTTTCATGCACCGGGCCTCTAGTAATAATAATAATAAATAAGCGCAGCCGGCGAAGCTCAGTGATTGAGCATCGACCTATGAACCAGGAGGTCACAGTTCAATTCCCGGTCAGGGCACATGCCCGGTTGTGGGCTTGAGCCCCAGTGAGGGGCGCACAGGAGGCAACGGATCAACGATTCTCTCTCATCATTGATGTTTCTATCTCTCTCTC
>NW_005353927.1:212920-227722 GCF_000412655.1 Myotis brandtii
CAGGCTCGATCCCCAGTAGGAGGCGTGCAAGAGGCAGCCAATCAATGATTCTCTCTCATCATTGATGTTTCTCTCTCTCGCTCTCTCCCTCTCCCTTCCTCTCTGAAATCAATAAAAACATATTTAAAAATAAATAAATCAGAGACTATCCAGTACCAGTTGGGTTTGTCAGCCAGAGGCTCACCAAAGTCCTGGTGAATCTGAGCTCTTGTTATGTGTTATGTTCTTGGGTAAGCACTTTAGATGTATAAGCTCACTAGGTTTTCCTAGAGAAATCTTATTCTGGTGCCTCTTTCACAGCGGAAGAGACTGTGGCTCAGAGAGCCCGTGAAATTCCCTGAGGCCACACAGTTGGCAAGTCCTGGGACCAGCTTATGTACTCTCACCTGCCTGGCTCCAAGCTTCGCTCTTCTCCAGCACACTGCTCAGGACAAAAGACAAGCTTTGGATGCGAGTGTGGGCCTGATTCTGTACAGAACGTGCTTTCTGGGCCCAGATAACAGCCAATTCGCTGCTTCTTTTTTGTTCCAGTGATCTCTTGTGGCATAACAAATCACCCCCAAAACCTGGGAGCTTAAAACAATTGTTTCTGCCCTAGCCGGTTTGGCTCAGTGGATAGAGCATCGGCCTGCGAACTGAAAGGTCCCAGGTTCGATTCCAGTCAAGGGCACATGCCCAGGTTGTGGGCTCGATCCCCAGTGGGGGGGGGGGGGGCAGGAGGCAGCCAATCCATGATTCTCTCTCATCATGGTTGTTTCTATCTCTCTCTCCCTCTCCCTTCCTCTCTGAAATCAATAAAAAAATATTTTTAAAAAATTATTTCTCTCCCTAACTGGTTTGGCTCAGTGGATAGAGCGTCAGCCTGCGGACTGAAGGGTCCCAGGTTCGATTCCGGCCAAGGGCGTGTACCTTGGTTGCAGGCACATCCCCAGTGGGGGGTGTCAGGAGGCAGCTGATCGATGTTTCTCTCTCATCGATGTTTCTAACTCCCTATCCCTCTCCCTTCCTCTCTGTAAAAAAAATCAATAAAATATATTTTTAACAAATTCTTTCTCTTGCTCACAAATCCACACCATGGAGAAGGCTCCGCATGGTGCCTGCTGGACGGCACCCGATTCCGCTTGCAGGACGGCCCACCCCACAGGCTGCCTTCCCCGAGCTCAGCTGGCGCTGCGGGCTTGAGGCCTCACGTCCTCTCCACGCGGGCCTTTCCTCCGGCTGCTTGACCTTCCTCACAGCCTGGCGGCTGGCTTCTCAGAGCCAGCGTCCCGGGAGAGCAGCACAGAAGTGGGTGGCATTTTTCACGTCCGCTCTGTCCACCGAGGCTGTCACCAAGGCCCACTCCGGTTCCGGAGAAGGGGACACAGACCCTACCCCGGATGCAGGAACGGCGAGGCTCTGGAAGGCCATGTGGGGTGCGAGACAGTGTGTGGCCTGTGGGGAAGTGAAACCTGCCGTCCTCCTAAAGGCAGCGGAGGGTGAAGTGGGATGTCGCTCTGGGCCCGTCTCTCCGGCCCGCTTTCTGGGAGGAGGGGGTGTCCCTGGAAGACGACGGGAGGTGGAAGACCCTGCATAGCCTTGGCCTGGCAGCTGCAAGGAGCCAAGGATCTAAGAATTGTTTTGGAGACAAAAAGTGTCATTTGGGCAATGAGTCTCTCTTTGGGGGGACGTTTAAGGACCCAGGGAGTCTGGATCTGCGTTTTGTTGAATGATTTACCAAAGTGCCCCCCCCCCAGATAACTCAGTGGGTGATTCTGCAGGCAAATAGCGGCAAAGTGAAGACCCCCGCCTGTGGGGCCGGCAGGGAGGTGCCGAGTGCCAGCTCGCCCACTCTGTGCACCCCTGTCCATTGCAACCTCAGTTTCCTCACATTTGTTTTGTTTTGTTTGTTTGTTAACATATTTTTATTGATTTCAGAGAGGAAGGGAGAGGGAGAGAGAGATAGAAACATCAATGATGAGAGAGAATCATGGATCTACTGCCTCCTGCACGCCCTCTACTGGGGATCAAGCCCACAACCTGGGCATGTGCCCTTGACCAGAATCAAACCGTGACCTCCTGGTTCATAGGTCGACGCTCAACCACTGAGCCACCGCAGCTGTTTCCTCATTTGTAAGACGGGAATCAGTGGGGTCAGGTGATGCCAGAGCAGGACCCAGAGCAAGAACCAGCACCGGTGTTGCTGGCGGGCGCCTCGGGCCGCTGTGGCTGGCACCCATTTCCCTCCGTGCGGAGCTTCCACCTGCCCCTGTGGGGACACGAGCCGCTACGACTGGCTCAGACTGGCTCACGGTCCCTGTCCCCATCAGCGCCATCCACAAGCAGGGATGTCACCAGGCGAGTGGAATAACCCACATCAGCGCACCCCAGCACGACACCCGCAAGGAGCCCACTGAGCACAAAGCCACCCCCTCTGGAGGGCTGGCTCTGGGACCCCCTTTCCAGAAGCAGCAGCAGAAACCCGTGCAGAGCCCCATGCACCGCGGCCTCATGGCCACAGATGCGAATGGGGACCCGCGGAAGCGTCTTCGCTAAATGTGGTCCCTGCCCTTGCTGTGGGGGGACAGGGCCAGTGGCAGAATTGAGGTTAGGCCGTCCTCCATTTCCGGGGGGAAAGATAAGATGAGGGTTATGATTTGTATAAAGACAGATCACCCCTCCTCTGAAGAGTCCGTGCCCCTGCCCGGCCCGCGTGGCTCGGTGGGTGAGCATCGGCCTGTGATGCAGGAGGTCACGGTTAGGTTCCCGGTCACGGCACAGGCCCGGGATTCGGGCTACATCCCCAGGAGGGGGCGGGCAGGAGACGGCAGAGCAATGAATGCTTCTCTATCATCATTGATGTTTCTATCTCTCTCCCCCTCTCCCTTCCTCTCCGAAATCAATATAAATAGATAGATAGATAGATAGATAGATAGATAGATAGATAGATAGATAGATTTTTTTAAATTTTTTTATTGCTTAAAGTATTACAAAGGGTATTACATATGTGTCCTTTTTTCCCCCGCCTTGACAATCCCCTGACTTCCCCTACCCCCCAGTGTCTTATGTCCATTGGTTATGCTTATATGCATGCATACAAGTCCTTCGGTTGATCTCTTATTTATTTTCTTAATCCTCACCTGAGGTTACACTTATTGATTTTAGAGAGAGGGAAAGGAAGAGAGAGAGAGAGAGAGAGAGAGAAACATCTATGTGAGAGAAAACATTGATTGGTTGTCTTCTGTACCTGCCCTGCCTGGGGATTGATATAACCTGCAACCTTGGTATGTAGCCTGACGGGGAACAGCACCCACAACCTAGGCGTATGGGATGATGCTCCAAACAACTGGGCCACACCGGCCAGGGGGGCACTTTATTAAGAGCAGGCATGGTTGTCCTTCATGACAGCCACCCTGAGTTAGAGAGATGCATCTCAGAGTCCCACCCTCCATGTGACTTTTCCACCAGAAATCCTTCCTGAACCTACTTATATTTAAAATTGTGCCACTCATGAGTTCCACAAGTTCAAGATGGTTTGAGAATTCATATTTTTGGTTAATAATGCTAAATGCTGTCTACGCCTTTCATGATTTCAAAGGCTTCAATCACTCTAACCCTCTGTCCTTTTTCAGTGTCTCCTGTCTGAGAGAAGCCTCCGTTCATTTCAGCATTTTGGTTGGCTTCCCTGGACCTCCTCCAGCTCAGCTATGTTTTCTTTGCGATACAGCTGTCAGAATTAGTCACAGTATTCCAGGTGTGTGAGTCAGCTTTGCAGGAGGAACAGCAGACTTTATGATTTACTTTTAGCATCTTTTTTGTTTTGTTTTGCGCAACCAAGGTACATGCCCTTGACCGGAATCGAACCTGGGACCCTTCAGTCCCCAGGCCGACGTTCTATCCAGTGAGCCAAACCGGCCGGGGCAAACATAAAACTCTTTTGCTGTTGTTCGCCGTAAAGGACATGATTGGGACAATGGGCAAACTTTGACGACGTCCATAGATTAAATAATTGTATCAGCACGAAATGTCCTGATGGTGATCATTGTCCTGTGGTTTCCTAGGTGAGCGCCTTTGTTCTAGAAAATTCACATCGAAGTCTAGAGGTGAAGTGGCATGTGGTCTGTGGCTGATTGACAAGAGGTTCAGAAAAGAATTATATATAAACACTAGAGGCCTGGTGCACGAAATTCGTGCACTCAGGGGGGGTCCCTCAGCCCGGCCTGTGCCCTCTTGCAGTCCAGGAGCCTTCGGGGGATGTCCAACTGATGGCTTAGGCCCGCTCCCTGGGAAGCGGGCCTAAGCCATCAGTTGGACATCTTTAGCACTGCCATGGAGGCAGGAGAGGCTCCCGCCACCGCTGCTGTGCTCGCCAGCCATGAGCCTGGCTCAAGGCTTCTGGCTGAGCAGTGCTCCCACTGTGGGAGTGCACTGACCACCGGATGGGAAGTAATGCATAGTCAGACTGTTCTCAGCTCCTCCTTGCAGCGTGTCTGAACGCAGACTTCCTCTTCGACCACTGCTGGGCAACCCGGACGTGCCATTGGCTGGCCAAGTACTTCAAGACGTGCGCAGCGGGTGACGACGGCTCGGAAGAAAATCCTGGAGACAGAAACAGAGCACCTTTAAGAAAGGCGGCATCACGACAGCACGAAGAATGAGATCTTGAAAAGCAACAACTCAGCCTGGCCGGGTGGCTCAGCTGGTTGGCTCATCGTCCTATACACCAAGGTGGCGGGGTCAGTCTCCGGGTGGAGGCAACCAATCAATGTTTCTCTCTCACACCATTGTTTCTCTCTCTCTCTCTCTCTCTCTCTCCCTCCCTCTCTCTAAATCAGTGATTCCCAAAGTGGGCGCTAGCGCCCCCTGGTGGGCGCTGCAGCGATCCAGGGGGGCGGTGATGGCCACAGGTGCATTTGTTTTAACTTTTTTTGTATTACCTTTCTATTCTGAGTTCAATAAATAGTTTCATAATTTCAAACTTCAATGTTTCTAATTTACACCTTTCTTTACTATATTTTACGAAAAAGGTAGAAACATTAATACATATATCTTTCTGTTTAATTGCTATTAAAATTTAAAAAAAATTAATTTCCAGGGGGCGCTGAGTAATATTTTTTCTGGAAAGGGGCGGTAGGCCAAATAAGTTTGGGAACCACTGGTCTAGAGAATGTGCCAGACGCCACACTGTCACCAGTAGGAGATGCCCCCTATGTGAAAATAAACCAAGTGTGTCTCTATTATTAACTGACCCCTTCTCCACTGTCTTCTTCCTAAACAAAAATATTGCTGCTGCCAGCCTACCTTTTAACAGGTAGAGGGCTCCCTCCTGTGGGCAAGTAGCTGAAACAGTTTCCATGGCAACAAACTCCAAATCCTGACATCCAACACTGGTTGAGAAACCTCAAAATTATATTAGAAGAAAATAGAATCTGAGAAATAGTAAAGTGGACCTGAGAACCTTGACAGGAATCAAACCTGGGACCCCTCAGTCCGCAGGCCGACGCTCTATCCACTGAGCCAAACCAGCTGGGTCCAGTGTTTCATTTCTAACATCCTTCCCCAACAAATGGAGCCAGGGCTCCTTGGAGAAATGACTGATTCTAGGAACGGAGCAGGAAATACACAAGATGTGTCTGGAACGTCTTATAGTACTGGAAAAATAAGAAAGCGCTAAACCACACACACACACACACACACACACACACACACACACACACAGGATGAGGGTGTGTCCAATGATACAGGAGCCAACCGAAAGAGTATCCCACGGTCAAAGCCAGAACAATTTGAGCAACAAAATAAACACTGTGCCCTGGATTATAACCCATAGCGTAAAATAAACATCCAAAGCTGATTAAAAAAAATTGGAGTGATTGAATAAGTAAACAAATGGGGAGAACAGACAGATTTCCTGTGCTGAGAATTTCCAAATAATTGATGCAGACAGCACTCTCTCAAGGAGAGGAAGCCCAATGCTCCACTTTAAAGCATGGACTGTACAGAGTAGTACAGTGGGGGGAGTGGTACAGTGGGGGGAGTAGTACAGTGAGGGGAGTAGTACTGTGGGGGGAGTAGTACAGTGAGAGGAGTAGTACTGTGGGGGGAGTAGTACAGTGAGAGGAGTAGTACAGTGAGGGGAGTAGTACTGTGGGGGGAGTAGTACAGTGAGAGGAGTAGTACAGTGAGGGGAGTAGTACTGTGGGGGGAGTAGTACAGTGAGAGGAGTAGTACAGTGAGGGGAGTAGTACTGTGGGGGGAGTAGTACAGTGAGAGGAGTAGTACAGTGAGGGGAGTAGTACTGTGGGGGGAGTAGTACAGTGAGAGGAGTAGTACAGTGAGGGGAGTAGTACTGTGGGGGGAGTAGTACAGTGAGAGGAGTAGTACAGTGAGGGGAGTAGTACTGTGGGGGGAGTAGTACAGTGAGAGGAGTAGTACAGTGAGGGGAGTAGTACTGTGGGGGGAGTAGTACAGTGAGAGGAGTAGTACAGTGAGGGGAGTAGTACTGTGGGGGGAGTAGTACAGTGAGAGGAGTAGTACAGTGAGGGGAGTAGTACTGTGGGGGGAGTAGTACAGTGAGAGGAGTAGTACAGTGAGGGGAGTAGTACTGTGGGGGGAGTAGTACAGTGAGAGGAGTAGTACAGTGAGGGGAGTAGTACTGTGGGGGGAGTAGTACAGTGAGAGGAGTAGTACAGTGAGGGGAGTAGTACTGTGGGGGGAGTAGTACAGTGAGAGGAGTAGTACAGTGAGGGGAGTAGTACTGTGGGGGGAGTAGTACAGTGAGAGGAGTAGTACAGTGAGGGGAGTAGTACTGTGGGGGGAGTAGTACAGTGAGAGGAGTAGTACAGTGAGGGGAGTAGTACTGTGGGGGGAGTAGTACAGTGAGAGGAGTAGTACAGTGAGGGGAGTAGTACTGTGGGGGGAGTAGTACAGTGAGAGGAGTAGTACAGTGAGGGGAGTAGTACTGTGGGGGGAGTAGTACAGTGAGAGGAGTAGTACAGTGAGGGGAGTAGTACTGTGGGGGGAGTAGTACAGTGAGAGGAGTAGTACAGTGAGGGGAGTAGTACTGTGGGGGGAGTAGTACAGTGAGAGGAGTAGTACAGTGAGGGGAGTAGTACTGTGGGGGGAGTAGTACAGTGAGAGGAGTAGTACAGTGAGGGGAGTAGTACTGTGGGGGGAGTAGTACAGTGAGAGGAGTAGTACAGTGAGGGGAGTAGTACTGTGGGGGGAGTAGTACAGTGAGAGGAGTAGTACAGTGAGGGGAGTAGTACTGTGGGGGGAGTAGTACAGTGAGAGGAGTAGTACAGTGAGGGGAGTAGTACTGTGGGGGGAGTAGTACAGTGAGAGGAGTAGTACAGTGAGGGGAGTAGTACTGTGGGGGGAGTAGTACAGTGAGAGGAGTAGTACAGTGAGGGGAGTAGTACTGTGGGGGGAGTAGTACAGTGAGAGGAGTAGTACAGTGAGGGGAGTAGTACTGTGGGGGGAGTAGTACAGTGAGAGGAGTAGTACAGTGAGGGGAGTAGTACTGTGGGGGGAGTAGTACAGTGAGAGGAGTAGTACAGTGAGGGGAGTAGTACTGTGGGGGGAGTAGTACAGTGAGAGGAGTAGTACAGTGAGGGGAGTAGTACTGTGGGGGGAGTAGTACAGTGAGAGGAGTAGTACAGTGAGGGGAGTAGTACTGTGGGGGGAGTAGTACAGTGAGAGGAGTAGTACAGTGAGGGGAGTAGTACTGTGGGGGGAGTAGTACAGTGAGAGGAGTAGTACAGTGAGGGGAGTAGTACTGTGGGGGGAGTAGTACAGTGAGAGGAGTAGTACAGTGAGGGGAGTAGTACTGTGGGGGGAGTAGTACAGTGAGAGGAGTAGTACAGTGAGGGGAGTAGTACTGTGGGGGGAGTAGTACAGTGAGAGGAGTAGTACAGTGAGGGGAGTAGTACTGTGGGGGGAGTAGTACAGTGAGAGGAGTAGTACAGTGAGGGGAGTAGTACTGTGGGGGGAGTAGTACAGTGAGAGGAGTAGTACAGTGAGGGGAGTAGTACTGTGGGGGGAGTAGTACAGTGAGAGGAGTAGTACAGTGAGGGGAGTAGTACTGTGGGGGGAGTAGTACAGTGAGAGGAGTAGTACAGTGAGGGGAGTAGTACTGTGGGGGGAGTAGTACAGTGAGAGGAGTAGTACAGTGAGGGGAGTAGTACTGTGGGGGGAGTAGTACAGTGAGAGGAGTAGTACAGTGAGGGGAGTAGTACTGTGGGGGGAGTAGTACAGTGAGAGGAGTAGTACAGTGAGGGGAGTAGTACTGTGGGGGGAGTAGTACAGTGAGAGGAGTAGTACAGTGAGGGGAGTAGTACTGTGGGGGGAGTAGTACAGTGAGAGGAGTAGTACAGTGAGGGGAGTAGTACTGTGGGGGGAGTAGTACAGTGAGAGGAGTAGTACAGTGAGGGGAGTAGTACTGTGGGGGGAGTAGTACAGTGAGAGGAGTAGTACAGTGAGGGGAGTAGTACTGTGGGGGGAGTAGTACAGTGAGAGGAGTAGTACAGTGAGGGGAGTAGTACTGTGGGGGGAGTAGTACAGTGAGAGGAGTAGTACAGTGAGGGGAGTAGTACTGTGGGGGGAGTAGTACAGTGAGAGGAGTAGTACAGTGAGGGGAGTAGTACTGTGGGGGGAGTAGTACAGTGAGAGGAGTAGTACAGTGAGGGGAGTAGTACTGTGGGGGGAGTAGTACAGTGAGAGGAGTAGTACAGTGAGGGGAGTAGTACTGTGGGGGGAGTAGTACAGTGAGAGGAGTAGTACAGTGAGGGGAGTAGTACTGTGGGGGGAGTAGTACAGTGAGAGGAGTAGTACAGTGAGGGGAGTAGTACTGTGGGGGGAGTAGTACAGTGAGAGGAGTAGTACAGTGAGGGGAGTAGTACTGTGGGGGGAGTAGTACAGTGAGAGGAGTAGTACAGTGAGGGGAGTAGTACTGTGGGGGGAGTAGTACAGTGAGAGGAGTAGTACAGTGAGGGGAGTAGTACTGTGGGGGGAGTAGTACAGTGAGAGGAGTAGTACAGTGAGGGGAGTAGTACTGTGGGGGGAGTAGTACAGTGAGAGGAGTAGTACAGTGAGGGGAGTAGTACTGTGGGGGGAGTAGTACAGTGAGAGGAGTAGTACAGTGAGGGGAGTAGTACTGTGGGGGGAGTAGTACAGTGAGAGGAGTAGTACAGTGAGGGGAGTAGTACTGTGGGGGGAGTAGTACAGTGAGAGGAGTAGTACAGTGAGGGGAGTAGTACTGTGGGGGGAGTAGTACAGTGAGAGGAGTAGTACAGTGAGGGGAGTAGTACTGTGGGGGGAGTAGTACAGTGAGAGGAGTAGTACAGTGAGGGGAGTAGTACTGTGGGGGGAGTAGTACAGTGAGAGGAGTAGTACAGTGAGGGGAGTAGTACTGTGGGGGGAGTAGTACAGTGAGAGGAGTAGTACAGTGAGGGGAGTAGTACTGTGGGGGGAGTAGTACAGTGAGAGGAGTAGTACAGTGAGGGGAGTAGTACTGTGGGGGGAGTAGTACAGTGAGAGGAGTAGTACAGTGAGGGGAGTAGTACTGTGGGGGGAGTAGTACAGTGAGAGGAGTAGTACAGTGAGGGGAGTAGTACTGTGGGGGGAGTAGTACAGTGAGAGGAGTAGTACAGTGAGGGGAGTAGTACTGTGGGGGGAGTAGTACAGTGAGAGGAGTAGTACAGTGAGGGGAGTAGTACTGTGGGGGGAGTAGTACAGTGAGAGGAGTAGTACAGTGAGGGGAGTAGTACTGTGGGGGGAGTAGTACAGTGAGAGGAGTAGTACAGTGAGGGGAGTAGTACTGTGGGGGGAGTAGTACAGTGAGAGGAGTAGTACAGTGAGGGGAGTAGTACTGTGGGGGGAGTAGTACAGTGAGAGGAGTAGTACAGTGAGGGGAGTAGTACTGTGGGGGGAGTAGTACAGTGAGAGGAGTAGTACAGTGAGGGGAGTAGTACTGTGGGGGGAGTAGTACAGTGAGAGGAGTAGTACAGTGAGGGGAGTAGTACTGTGGGGGGAGTAGTACAGTGAGAGGAGTAGTACAGTGAGGGGAGTAGTACTGTGGGGGGAGTAGTACAGTGAGAGGAGTAGTACAGTGAGGGGAGTAGTACTGTGGGGGGAGTAGTACAGTGAGAGGAGTAGTACAGTGAGGGGAGTAGTACTGTGGGGGGAGTAGTACAGTGAGAGGAGTAGTACAGTGAGGGGAGTAGTACTGTGGGGGGAGTAGTACAGTGAGAGGAGTAGTACAGTGAGGGGAGTAGTACTGTGGGGGGAGTAGTACAGTGAGAGGAGTAGTACAGTGAGGGGAGTAGTACTGTGGGGGGAGTAGTACAGTGAGAGGAGTAGTACAGTGAGGGGAGTAGTACTGTGGGGGGAGTAGTACAGTGAGAGGAGTAGTACAGTGAGGGGAGTAGTACTGTGGGGGGAGTAGTACAGTGAGAGGAGTAGTACAGTGAGGGGAGTAGTACTGTGGGGGGAGTAGTACAGTGAGAGGAGTAGTACAGTGAGGGGAGTAGTACTGTGGGGGGAGTAGTACAGTGAGAGGAGTAGTACAGTGAGGGGAGTAGTACTGTGGGGGGAGTAGTACAGTGAGAGGAGTAGTACAGTGAGGGGAGTAGTACTGTGGGGGGAGTAGTACAGTGAGAGGAGTAGTACAGTGAGGGGAGTAGTACTGTGGGGGGAGTAGTACAGTGAGAGGAGTAGTACAGTGAGGGGAGTAGTACTGTGGGGGGAGTAGTACAGTGAGAGGAGTAGTACAGTGAGGGGAGTAGTACTGTGGGGGGAGTAGTACAGTGAGAGGAGTAGTACAGTGAGGGGAGTAGTACTGTGGGGGGAGTAGTACAGTGAGAGGAGTAGTACAGTGAGGGGAGTAGTACTGTGGGGGGAGTAGTACAGTGAGAGGAGTAGTACAGTGAGGGGAGTAGTACTGTGGGGGGAGTAGTACAGTGAGAGGAGTAGTACAGTGAGGGGAGTAGTACTGTGGGGGGAGTAGTACAGTGAGAGGAGTAGTACAGTGAGGGGAGTAGTACTGTGGGGGGAGTAGTACAGTGAGAGGAGTAGTACAGTGAGGGGAGTAGTACTGTGGGGGGAGTAGTACAGTGAGAGGAGTAGTACAGTGAGGGGAGTAGTACTGTGGGGGGAGTAGTACAGTGAGAGGAGTAGTACAGTGAGGGGAGTAGTACTGTGGGGGGAGTAGTACAGTGAGAGGAGTAGTACAGTGAGGGGAGTAGTACTGTGGGGGGAGTAGTACAGTGAGAGGAGTAGTACAGTGAGGGGAGTAGTACTGTGGGGGGAGTAGTACAGTGAGAGGAGTAGTACAGTGAGGGGAGTAGTACTGTGGGGGGAGTAGTACAGTGAGAGGAGTAGTACAGTGAGGGGAGTAGTACTGTGGGGGGAGTAGTACAGTGAGAGGAGTAGTACAGTGAGGGGAGTAGTACTGTGGGGGGAGTAGTACAGTGAGAGGAGTAGTACAGTGAGGGGAGTAGTACTGTGGGGGGAGTAGTACAGTGAGAGGAGTAGTACAGTGAGGGGAGTAGTACTGTGGGGGGAGTAGTACAGTGAGAGGAGTAGTACAGTGAGGGGAGTAGTACTGTGGGGGGAGTAGTACAGTGAGAGGAGTAGTACTGTGGGGGGAGTAGTATAGTGAGAGGAGTAGTACAGTGGGGGGAGTAGTACAGTGGGGGGAGTGGTACAGTGGGGGGTGGAGTAACCTTACACTGAAGAAGTCTGATAAATACAATGATCAAGGCGAACAGTATGGGGATAAGTCACGTTGATGGGATGTACCCTTCATATCCCTATGAGAACGACACTTTATCTCTGTCTTCCCCTGAAAACTATAATCCCAGTCTAATCAGGAGAAAAACATCAGACAGACACCACATGGGAGACATTCTACAACACGCGTGTCAAACTCAAAGGCTAACACGGGCCAAATAAACCAGGTGTAAGTGTCTGTGGGGCCGCAAAAAAACAAAAGCTTCAATCTTCATGGAAACGTAGGTTTATTTCGATAGAGACATGCTGAAGACAAAGGGCTGAAACAAATGAGTCATCGTTAACATAAAATAATAGAATGTTGTAATAAAAATTAATATTTTTTCTTGAACATGAACTTACCAGACACTGAATCACTGCACAAATTAATAAGTGTCATGCAAATAAACCTATTTCTCTTGTTCTCCGAAAGCGAAATATTTCCTGCTGCGCACACCGAACAAGTCAGCCCAAGACAAATGACGTGGCCATCGGCTGCTACAATATTCGCTGCTGGTATTAGTGAGAGAAATGGTGCGCCTGCGCACAAGGCACATAAGGGAAACGAATGCAACGCGATTGGAGTCATCAGTCATTAGCAAACGTTGTCCTTCGCTATTAATAATTATGTATAACAGGATATTGTAAAAATGAAGTTACAAAATTTTTATTAAAACGTTCCTTACCGTTTTGTTGGCTGGGCCGCAAAAGTATTCGTTGTGGGCGGAGAGTTTGACACGCTTGCTCTACAAAGCACTTGACCAGCTCTCCTCGGAACCGCCAAGGTCGTCAGAACAAGAAAGCCTGAGAGACGGTCAGAGTCCACGGGCCACCAAGGTGACGTGGTGACGAAGTGTCAGGTGACATCCGGATGTAACCCTGGAACAGAAAAAGGACGTCGGACAAAAACTAAAAAATGGGTGTCGGTTAACAATAATGTCTCAATCGCGGTTCACTGGTGGTAACAAATGTACCGTATTCATGTAAAAAGTCAAGAACAGAGGAAGCCGGGTGTGGGGTATGTGGAAACTTCTGTTCTATGTTTGCAACTGTTCTGAAATCTAAAGCTATTCTCAAATACGAAGCTTATTTTTAAATACGGAGGAAAATGGGATACTAAGAACAACACTCACAAGAAATTCAAAAGAAGACGCCGTTTGAACAAAGGCTTGAGGCGAAGGAGGGAAAGGCCAGGTGGCTGTTATGGAGAGAGGATCCAAGAAGAGGAGGCAAGACAAAGGCCCGAGGCAGGAACCAGCCACAGCGGCCAAGGAGCAGCAAAGAGGCCGGTGTGGCCGGAACAGAGAGAGCAGGGGGGAGAGCGTTAGGAGGTCAGGTTAGAGGAGTAGCGCCCTCGCCAGACGGTGGGGTCTCAACAGGTCGGAGTGTTGGCAATGGTGTCTGTCCAGCTGGTAGATATGAAATGGTATGTTGTCGTTTTAACTGGAACTTCCCTGATGATCATGGGGTTGAGCATGCGTTTATGGGTCATTCCTAAAGCTCAGAAGATCTGAAGTCACTACCAAGACTTTTGCTGGGCTGCAGCCTGGGACAACCAGAGGCCCAGGGAGTCCCCTGTAAGGTCACTAAGAGCATCTTCCGACTCGGAAAAGAAGGGTCTTTGGGACTAGCGTCACCGGATTGAGCAGATTGAAATACAGGACTTCAGTTAAATTTGAATTTCTGATGAACAGCAAAAATATGTCTTTCAGGGTAAGAGTGTCCCATGCAACTTTTTTAAAAATATTTTTTATTGATTTTTTTACAGAGGAAGGGAGAGGGATAGAGAGTTAGAAATATCGATGAGAGAGAAACATCGATCAGCTGCCTCCTGCACGCCCCCCACTGGGGATGTGCCCGCAACCAAGGTACATGCCCTTGACCGGAATCGAACCTGGGACCTTTCAGTCCGCAGGCCGACGCTCTATCCACTGAGCCAAACCGGCCAGGGCACGCCATTCCTTCTTTGCTTCTCCCCGGGTCCGCTTCATGCCCCCCTCCGGGGTGGGGCCGTGGCCACAGAGAGCTCTGGACTGGTCCCTCCGCAGCCTGGCCACCAGCCACAAGCAAAAGGACTCGTGCGCCCAAAATCCAGATGCAAACACTGAGGGAAAGGCTCTCACGGACTCCGAGTGGGACATATGATTGGCCCCGCCTGACTCACTAGCCCACCCCTCAGCCAATCACGGCGAGGAGAGGAGGGGCACGTAAGCGAATAGCAGCTCCTGTTCTAAATAAGGGGCGTTTCTGAGCTCCAATAAACGAATGATCTTGGCTAACCTTATCATTAGTTATTTTTCCTCTTATTGCTGGAAACTTGGAGGAAGGAATGAGAGATTCAGGTTGGTCTATGACAGGAAAGTGGTTGGAAAGTGTGGTCTCCAAAGCCCAGCTAAGCGCAAGCCCCTGCATACAGCAGGCGCCCAATTCATGCTTATTGCATGATCGGCTGAATTAATCCCCTGTTCCTAAAGGCTGTTCTGGGACGGCCCCAGTTTCGTAGATCAGGAGCGAAGCGGGGAAAGGGGTCCCCACGCCCGTGGAGGGCATCTCGGGGCGCAGACACCTGCCCGCGGAGTGGGACGGGGAGGGGAAGACAAAACCTCGAAGCCCCCTGCACCTCTCCGGGCCCAGTTGGGGGCGGGGTTTAAGGCCACAGCATTTTGGGTTGCACCATCTCCCACCTGCTAGAGGGGGGATCCGAGAAGGTCCCAGCACCTTCCACCGGTCGTTTACCACTCTAGCCACAAAGACGATGTATTTGCCTCCCTAGCAGCCACGCAGCTTCACCCTTCACCTCTTTCCGCCTCACCCGCTCCACGCGGCCACACATTGCAGGTTCCACCCCCCCCCCGCCACCACGCAGTGGCTCTTCCCAGTTTGACGCATTGCAGGGAAGGTCGGACCAATCGCCGCTACGCTCTCATTTCCGCCGTGGCCCGGACCCAATAGCGGCGCGGCTCTCACAGGGACGCCTAACGCGCAGCCCACCGTGCCCCTCCGCCGGGAAGGCTTGGGGAGGGGAACAGGGGGCGGGGCGCGCGGCGACGGAAA
>NW_005353927.1:228079-228458 GCF_000412655.1 Myotis brandtii
GGACGACTCGACCCGGAATGAGGGACCCCCGGGCCCCGCGGTCGCCTCCGATCCGCTTTCTGCCTCCCCATCGGGGGCGTTGGAACCCAGAGCGGTATGTTGGGGTTGTCGAGACCCCAAGATGGGCACCTGAGCCCCCCGTCGGAGCATTTGAACCCCGGGTGGACCGTTTGGACCCCCCAAAGGGCTTTTGAGCCCAGGATGAGGCGTTTGGCCTCTGAGATGGGGGAGTTGGACCCCAGGGAGTCGCGATAAGAATCACTGTCCGGGAAGGAGGTTAGGGGGGCCCGGAGAGGGTGCAGGGAGAGGCTGGGCGCCTGGGGAGCTCCCCCAGAAGGCGCGGGGGGAAGGCCGGGCCTGGGTGGGGATGGGGGTGACT
>NW_005353927.1:228907-246461 GCF_000412655.1 Myotis brandtii
AAAAGCTGGGACAAAGGCGATTGGGTTCTGGGTGGGGAGTGGGCTGCACGGTCGGTGGGGAGGGGGGACCGCAGAGCCCCTACCCCTCCCCAGGAAGTGGGGGCTGGCGAAGGCCCCCATTGCGCACTGAAGCCACATGGAGTGGCGGGGAGGGTCAGAGTTGAGGGTGCATCACGTGAACCAGCTTCGGAAGCCAGGGACCTCGCCCCTCGCTCGCCGCCCCTTGCAGACCCGGGGAGCTACTCGTCCCCGCAGGAGGCTGGTTTCTCGGCTCCAGCTCCGCACCCCTCGCTGGTACCAAATGGCAGTGCAGTGCAGTGCGGGTCGCCCGGGTCGCCCGTTCCTGGAGCCCGCGGGCGGGGTGGGGGGAACCTGCAGAGGCGCCCCTTCCTCCGCCCGCGGCCCCCACGGGGCGCTTCTGTTCATCCACACAGCTGGGCCCCGAGAGAGCCAGCAGGCTGGTTCTTCCCGCTCCCTGCCACCCCAGCACCCAGACGCCACCCCAGCACCCAGCCTCCCCCGGCTCAGCCTCGCACCAGGCAGACCTCCTCCCCGGCCAGGCCGGGAGGCCGGCAGCCGGCCCTGTATCAGGTCTCACAGTTGCTGACACAGACTGGACGGCTCCTGTGGCTGCTCCCCACTTTCCCCAGCAGAACCTGCTGAAGGGGCGCTGAAGCCCTGGCAGGTGCCAAGAGGCCCCCCACCTCCCAAGCTTTGGCCCCAACGAGTTTCTCTTTCCCTTTGTAATCAGCAAGGTTTGGGTGGGACGGTCACCGAGCTGGCCCGGGGCGGACTTTGGCCTGAGAGCGGTGGCTCCTCCTTGGCCAGGTGAGGGGCCCTGGCCTTGGTTTCTGATCTCATCTAACCTGCCCTCCGGCACTGCCTGGGGGCTGGGCCAGGCAGCGATGCCATACCCTCTTCCCTCCCCCGCCCCACGGTTTTTTTCTTGTCCAGCCTCTTGCTGGAGCCCAAGCTGAGGAATAAGGAAGCAGCGACCAGCTGGGTTATTTTGGAGGCAGTTTTGGTAAAAGCTTAAAATCTTCAGTTCTGGGAAGGGAAGCAGCCCCGAGAACGGTCCCCCCGGCGACGGTCACTTCTCAGGTGATCCGTTTTCTGGGCAGCAGCCAGGCCTCGTGATCCGGAGCTCTGACCTGGGACCCTTCCTGCACCCGGCAGGGGAGAGGTCTCCTGGCCTGGAGGGAGCGGCCTGACAGCCACCAGGCAGAGCCACGCCTATTTGCAGCAACCCCGGAGCAGGGTGGCAGTGCCTCCTCTGTGGTGGGGAGTGGCAGGCGCCGGCCTTCGCCTTCTGTAACCTGCCCCAGCCCCCAGCCCCAGCCCCAGCCCCTGACAGCACTTGGGGGGGGGGGCGGAATTTGGCTTCCTGCGGAGTGGGGCGTGGTGCGAGGGGCTGCCAGGCCCCGGTTGGGCTAGCTTTCCCATCCAGGCCAGGGGAGAGGATGGAAGCAGGTGGCATGGCGGCCTCTTCCCCAGGCTGCCGCTCTGTTCTCTCCTCCGGTCTTCCTCTCCCCCTCCCCCGGCATTGCCCGGCCTTGGTAACCAGAGCCCATCCTCCCTTCTCACTTTCCCCAGCAGCTTCCTCAGGTGGCAGGATCTGGGGGATCAGCCGGGCTTCTTTCCCCTTCGGAGCCAGGGGAAGAGGATAGAGCAAGGGGCCTGTGGGCCTGGGCAGTTAAGAACCCAGCAGCCTGAGTCTTTTTTGTTAATCCTCACCTGAGGGTATTTTTTTCCATTGCTCTTTCGGAGAGAGTGAAAGGGAGTGGGGGGATGGGGGAGAGAGAGAAAGAAACATCGATGTGAGAGCCCCATGGACTGGTTGCCTCCCTCATGTGCCCCAACTGGGGGTGGGGAGCGAACCCACAACCCAGGTATGTGCCCTTGACAGGAACTGAACCCGAGACCCTTTGGTCCAAGGGCTGACGCTCTAACCACTAAGCGACACTAGCCAGGGCCCAAGTTTTTTATATGTATTTGGGGGGTTAATCCTCACCCAAAGATATTTTCCCAGTGATTTTTAGGGAGAGTGGAAGAGAGAGGGAAAGACAGAGAAACGTCGATGTGAGAGAAACACATCGATTGGTTGCCTCCTGCACGAACCCCAACCAGGGCCGGGGCAAGGAGGAACCTGCAACTGAGGTACATGCCCTTGACCGGAATTGAACCTGGGACCCTTTGGTCCGAAGGCCAACGCTCTATCCACTGAGCCAAACCGGCAAGGGCAAGTGTCTTTTTTAAGGCAATGCAGAAGTGTCTCCATTTGGCCTCTGAACCTTCCGTTTAGACTTTGGACTTTTCTCGAATGTGCATGTGTGGTACTTTTCCTTCTTCCCCCTCCCTTAGCCATCTTTCCTGTCACCATCTCTTTGATTTCCTCTCCTATTCTGTCTATTTGGAGCTTGGCCTCAAATCCTCTTCCCTTAGATTTAAAAAAAAAAAAAGAACATTCAGACGAGTTTAATGGGACCATTTCTTAATATTTAGGATGGGGTGGGGGTGTGGGGGTAGTTTCTAGCTTCCATGGAAGTCTGGAACCTCTCTGTAGCATAATGCAAATGCAATAGTTTGCATCGGTTTGGGGGACCCTCGGGAGAACCCTGCTGTAGACTTGGAGCCACTTTCTCCTAATTGTGAACGGAAGCCCCGGAGGGGAGCAGTCGGTCTGGACCCCCAGTGGTCTGGGGAAGGTGGTGCCTTCTTGGCACCATTCACAGGAGCCAAGGAAAATGTATCTTTTTGCAAAAGGCCTGAATAAAGCTAAATGCTGGGATCAGCCCCCCACCTGAGTCCTCCCACAGCATCGCTGTGCCTGGCTGGCTCCCAGCACACCAGCGCAGGCAGAGCTGTCTTGGCCTCTCCTCTACCCCGCCCCCAACCCCGCATGCAGCAAGAGCTGCCTGCCACCCACTGGCCGCTTCCCAGAGCAGCCAGGCCTGGGAAGGGTTAACAACTGCAGCGCAGCTGGGGAAGCTGACCTGAGTCCTGCAGCCTCTGCCGCCTCTGCTGCAGTCCCCTCCCCAACATTTGCCCTCCTCCCCAAAAGGAACAGGGCAGCGTGATGCCCGGTGCCATCCCTGTGTGCCAGGGAGCGGAGCAGCTGCCTCCAGCCTGACCAGGGTTCTTGCAGGCGCTCAGAGCAACCCAGAGCCCCGGTTAGGAGAACGTCTGCCCGTTGGGTGCGCTGTGCTTGACTCGGCACCTCCGATCGCTGACACAGAAACCAGCAGAGCCCCACACACCGTCCCGCTGCCTGCCCAGGGACTGGCCTGTTTCAGTTTGGAGCCTTTAGTTGATTAAGCCTCTAGGGCCGTGGTCGGCAAACTGTGGCTCGCAAGCCACATGCGGCTCTTTGGCCCCTTGAGTGTGGCTCTTCCTAAGCCTTAGGGGTACCCTAATTAAGTTCATAACAATGTACCTACCTATATAGTTTAAGTTTAAAAAATTTGGCTCTCAAAAGAAATCTCAATCGTTGTACTGTTGACATTTGGCTCTGTGGACTGATGAGTTTGCCGACCACTGCCCTGGGGCAACTGCTCCCTTCACTCAGCCGGGGCTCCCAGCCTGCGGCGGCGTTGACACTGAGACGCAGACCTGTGCTGTGCCAGTGAGGAGCGGCGCTGCTCCCGCCCACTGGGTCAAAATCCGAAACCCTTGGATCTGGCATCTTATCGGGCCCTGTGTTGGGCCAGCCTGGGTGTCCTGCCCACCTGAATCCCCCGGCCCTGGCTCTGCCTCAGCCCCTAACTCTGACATGCCCCTCCCATGCCCAGGTGCTCTCATGCCACGTAGAGCTGGCCTCATGGGGGGAGGGGGGCCTGGGCCAAGCGAGGGGGGAGCCGTAATGGCCACCAGCCCTGACGGCTGACTTTCTCCTCCTGCTTTTCCAGGCTGACCAGCTGACTGAGGAGCAGATCGCAGGTGAGCGTGCCCCCCACCCCGCATCCTGCCTCAGGAAGGCCTCTGCGTCCCCAGCCACATCTTCTTCCGCCAGGAGTGTCCCCTCCATCACCTGGTGCCATGCCTTGTGCTTGCAGCGTTGCTAACTGGTGTAGAAGACCCCACCCCCGCCCCCCATGTGCCGGTAACACCATACCCCACGGTCCTGAGACGGGCACTAACCAGACAACAAAAGCTGCGCCCCCTCCTGGCTGCGGGTCATCCGGGCCTTTTAATCAGTGGCTGCAGGGTGGGCCCAGCTGTCTGTCCCGGCTCCTGCAGGTGGGCTCCCTGCCTCCCTGTCCCACGTCAGGACCGCCCAGGAGCTGGCCTGTCCCTCCCACCTGTGCGCTCCCCTGCACGCAGCACTCACCAGAAACGCGGTCCCCACTTCTCTGCCTGGGCAGCGGCTTCTCCTCCATCTCCGGTCTCCGTTCACAAGTCACCTCGGAAACAGCCTTCCTTTCCTCCTGCCATGTCACTGGTTACTTCCCTCGTAGCCTCTCCCATTGTCGCACATTATTTTATGATGCTCTTACCTGCTGTGCCTCCATCGCTGGGTGTGCGCTCCTGGAGCTGGGCTTTGTTCCTGTTGGTCCCGGTGGGACCTTCAGTGCCTAGAACCTAGCAGGTGCTCCGTACGTTTTTGTAGGCTGAACAAGTGAGCAAAGGCCCGTCACGTATCTCCCAGTAACCAAAGAAATCCCTGGGTCCCACCTAACTTTTTTGTGTGTGTTCCACCTCCCCCCACTACCCAAAAGGCCAGAAAGGTCACAGCTGCAGGAACTGTGCTGTGACTGAGTGGGTTTCCGGGTCCTGCTCTCCCCGGGCTGAGCTGCCTGAGGACAGAGACCAGCTCCCGGCTTATCTCCGTAGCCATGGGCCAGCACCAAGGCAGGAGAGGGTTCAGAGACTGGGCCCTCGGGCTGCAGCTACCCAAACCGCAGCCCGCTGTCCGGTTCACTGGGCTGTGACAAGTACTGGATGCCCTGCTTCTGAGGTGGGAGAAGTGCACTCCTACCCCTTCCCCAGCTTCTTTCTACACTTTAGCCCCAGTGGCTGCGGAGACCCACTGAGGCAAGCCAGAGAACTGCCTTGTTTAGTGATCATGAGTTTGGGGTGCACACCGACCCACTCGAACACCGAGGGAGGTCCAGCATCCCCAAGGAGACTTACCGTCCCCAGGGCCCAGAGGCTCCCACTGCACCTGACACCCACGCCCCAACTCTCTGACCTTGAGCAGCACAAACACCCCACTCCGCACCCTGTTCCCATTAGCACACTGTCCCCCGCCTCACCCCAGCCCACACCCTCTGGGAATAGGCTGCTGGGCATCTGCTCTCTGCGGGTTTGGGGGTAGAGAGTGCCAGGTGCCAAAACGGGCCCGGTGGGAGGGCCGGCGCCACGTGCTCTCCCGCTCCTGACGCATCCCCAGCTGTGGCCTTCCCACTCGGTGCCACTCGCTCCTCATCCTCCTGACTTGGCAGCCGTCCCCTTCCTTCCATCCCCCACCCACCCCACGCACCGTCCGTCAGCTGAGCTCTGCTGCCGGGCACCCCGCACTCCAGCACGCAGCCGCTCACTCGCTCCCCCGGAAGCTGGTAGCACCGGCCCCAGGGAACGGCTGCCAGTACCAGGCGAGGGACACAGTGCCAACCGAAGGCGTTCTGCAGCTTCCCCTCCCCTGCTGCCCCCTCCCTTTCCCAGCCCGTTGACCTTGGCTGGCAGACTTTAGATGGAGGCTTCTCCTGGCTCTCATCTGCTCCATGACATTGGTCCATCTCATCATTTGAGGGAGGGGCCGAATCCAGAGGCCATGAAGAAATGAGGAATCATCTGAGGACAGTCAGCCCTCTTTTCTCTGTCCTCGCTGAGCTAGGTTGGCACAGAGGTCCCTGTGCCTGCGACGGGGAGGGGCTCAGTAAGAGTTGACGGAAGGAAGGAGGGGGCTTGGACTGGAACTGAAGTCCGGTTTTGGTGTCTTTAGGAGGGACGCGACCTCAGCCTCCAGGCAGTCAGCATCCCAACGTCAGGGTTCCCCGGCGGGGAGGGGCTCAGTAAGAGTTGGCGGAAGGAAGGAGGGGGCTTGGACTGGAACTGGTCCGGTTCTGGTGTCTTTAGGAGGGACGTGACCTCAACCTCCAGGCAGTCAGCATCCCAACGTCAGGGTTCCCCGTGGCCCTCCAGCTCTGACTCGTTTCCTTTCGTCCCCCAGAGTTCAAGGAGGCCTTCTCCCTTTTTGACAAGGATGGAGATGGCACTATCACCACCAAGGAGCTGGGGACCGTGATGAGGTCCCTGGGACAGAACCCCACCGAAGCAGAGCTACAGGACATGATCAACGAGGTGGACGCGGATGGTGAGCCCCACTCCTGACCGCCCGCCCTCCCGCGAGCACAGGGCCCTCCCTCAGGGCAGGGGCTGTCGTCTCCCAGGGCCCAGGCCAAGGGTGTTCCCAACGCCTTTCCCGTCTTCCAGGGAACGGGACCATTGACTTCCCGGAGTTCCTGACCATGATGGCCAGAAAGATGAAGGATACCGACAGCGAGGAGGAGATCCGAGAGGCCTTCCGAGTCTTTGACAAGGTGAGAGTGGCCCCGGGACTCGGGCTGAGGGGCAGAGCAGGCGGGGCCACGAGCTGCACAGCACAACTAGAGCCACTGAGTCAGCGCCTTCAGGAAGCCCGGGGCGCTCTGCAGTCCCGCCCCTGCTGCCCCCCGACACACACACACTGCCCCCGGGGAAGACCAGGTGCCGGCCTCGCGCTCAAAGCCTTTACCTGTGCCCAATGCCAGGACGGCAACGGCTACATTAGCGCGGCAGAGCTGCGTCACGTGATGACGAACCTGGGTGAGAAGCTGACCGATGAGGAAGTGGATGAGATGATCAGAGAGGCTGACATCGACGGAGACGGCCAGGTCAATTATGAAGGTGAGCTGGCGCTGGGCTCGGTCTCCCGGGTCCCTCCTGTCAGGGAGGGCCGCTCGGCTTGTCCCCACTCCCCTGCTGACCTCTCCCTCCCGCTTTCCTTGCAGAGTTTGTACAGATGATGACCGCAAAGTGAAGGCCCGGGCAGCTGGCAATGCCCGTTCTCTTGATCTCTCTTCTCGCGCTCTCTCTTCAACACTCCCCTGCGTCCCAGTTCTAGCAAACACCAACCGATTGACTGAGAATCTGATAAAGCAACAAAAGATTTGTCCCAAGCTGCATGACTGCTCTTTCTCCTTCCTCCCTGAGTCTCCTTCCCTGCCCCTCATCTCTTCCTTTGCCCTCCCTCTTCCATCGACCTCTGCCAGGGCCTGATGCATTTATAAGATGAACTCCCCGTCCTCCTGGGGGAGCCTCCGCCCTCCTCCTCCAGCCCGGGTGGCTCTCCTCTGTTTGGGTTTGTTTCCTTCTGTTTGTCTTCTTATTTTGGGTGCTGGGGTGGCTTCCAGCCCTGTCCTGGGACCTGCTAGGGAGGGGACGAGGCCCTCACCCAGGCAGAAGAGCACGCCTTTGTCTGTTGCATGCAACCAGCCCTGTGATCCGTGTGCAAATCCCAGCAGCCTTTGGGACAGTGGTGCTGAGGCGTCCAGGAGGACTGAGGGGTTGTGGTGTGGATGTGGCTCCGGAGGGGGTTGAGGGGCAAGGGAGACTTGGACGCTGGCATTCTTTACCACTTGAGGGGCCAACTCAGAGACAGGAACGGACCGAGTGGACAGCACTCAGACCCACTGGCTGGTATTCCGAAACCATCTGATTGGCTTTCTGGCGCTGGACTGGGTGGGACCGCTCAATTGGCCACTCTGCAAACCGTACCTGCCCAGACCTGCCCGTGTTCCCAACGCGATCGCCAGCTGCTCTGTAAATACCTGGTGCTAACACCCCACGCCCTCCCTCCTGCCGCACCCGCCCGCCCACATTGAGGTCCCCTCGTGGGAACCGAGGTGGGGATGGTCGCTTTGTAATGTGCTGGTTATACTGTTGTTTTTTTCTTTATGCCCCTGAAAACTTTAAATTTTGTCAGAAACCATGCCGGGCTAGCTGAAGGGTGGGGAGAGGGAAGATGCACCCCACCACGCTCTCGAGAAAAAATACCTGCAATAAACAAACCTGTGGGCCAGCTGCCAGGAGGACCAGCAGCCCAGCAGCCCAGCCAGGGCTCTGCTTCCTGGTCCGCGGCCCCTCCCGCTTCTCCGTGGTGACGTGGCTGCTCCCTCACATCTGCGCTGCCTCTGCCCTTTCCTGCCTCCCCTGCCCACCCGCCTGCCCCCACACGCCCCAGCGGAGAGCATGATCCGTGACCTCGCTTCTGACTTTCGCCTCTGGGACAAGTAAGTCAATGTGGGCAGTTAGGTCGTCTGGGTTGTTTTTGTTTTGTTTTCCCTTTTTCTGTTCGTTTCATCTGCCCCTGCCCCCCAGGTCGATCACGTGGCTTTTTCTGGGACCTGCCCAGCTTTGAGAATCTTCTCATCCACCCTCTGACACCCAGCCTCGGGGAGGACGGGAGGGGAGGGACGGGGCATAGCGGGAGACCCGGCCAAGAGCTGAGGGAAAGGGCAGGTAGGCGTGAAGCTGTGGACATTTCGGAGTGTTTGGGTTTTGGTTTTGTTTTGTTTTTTTAAACCGGGCAATATTGTGTTCAGTTCAAGCTGTGAAGAAAAATATATATCAATGTTTTCCAATAAAATACAGTGACTACCTGATTGGCTCTGGCCCTCATCTTGGTTTCTAGGCCTGGGGCCCCGCACCCCTGGCCTGGTCCCTGCAGCCACGGAGGGACCTCCGAGTCGGAGTTCGGGTCCCAGCTAGATCGATGGCAGCCTTGAGTGACGGCCACAGGCCAGCACAGGGTGGGCACCTGGGCCAGAGACCAGCCCCACCCTTGGGGCGGGGGACATGGGACATCAGACTGCAAGACAAGAACTGAGGAGTGTCAGACCCAGACGGGCGGTTCTCTGGTCCTCCGGGGAAGGGGTGGCGTTCACTGAGGGAGCCGATGGCGGGCAGGAGCCTGAGTGTGCTCAGTGGTCCTGAGCTGGAGAGGGCACCGAGCAACTGCAAACTACAGACAACTCCTCAGCATCCCTGAGGGAAGCAGGACGGAGAAAGAGCTGCACCCCAGCCAGTGTGGCCCAGTGGGAAGGACGGACTGAAGGGTCCCCGGTTCGATTCCTGGTCAGGGCACATGCCCAGGTTGCGAGCTCAATCCCCAGTAGGGAGCGTGCAGGAGTCAGCCGATCAATGATTCTCTCAACATTGATGTTTTCATCTCCCTTTCTCTCTGAAATCAAAAATATTTTTTACCCAAATAAAGGCCTGCAGTCCGGCCATGCTCTCGGGAAGGGATGGAACAGAATCTCCGGGGCTTTTCCCAAATACATGCTCCCTGCCTCCTGCTGCAAATCCTGCCACTCCTGCTCACACTTGACCACAGGCTGGGCAGGAGGCAAGCGGAGGCGGAGTTGAGTGGTTAAGGGACTCCCTTCTGCTCATCTCCGCCTGGCCTTGGGAGAATGGGGAAGCCTGCAGGGTCCAACCTCAGGGGCCTTCCTGGTGTGGGCCAGTCACCAGGGCCCCAGCTGCTTTTAAGTGTTTTTTAATATATTTTTATTCATTTCAGAGAGGAAGGGAGAGAGATAGAAACATCAATGATGAGAGAGAATTATTGATCAGCCACCTCCTGCACGCCCCCTACTGGGGATCGAGCCCACAACCCATGCATGTGCCCTGATCAGGAACCGAACCCTGACCTCCAGGTTCATAGGTCGATGTTCAAACACTGAACCACACCGGCTGGGCAGCCGGCCGGTTTTAAAGTAAATGGTCATTTAAAACAAAGATGGCTTCGGGCAGGCCAGCGACAGCCAGTGGGAAGGCTGGGGTCGCCGTGTGGGTATGAGATGGGAGCTGCCTTCGCAGCCAGACCTGTGGGGAAGTCTGGCCTAGTCGTTGAGGGAAGGTGGGCTTTGGTGACCCACAGAACTGGGCTCGAGGCCCATGAGTGCGTGCTCACTAGCCTTGGGCCACTTCTGCCACCTCCTACCTGATAACCTTGGAGCAGTGACTTCACTTCTCTGGCCTCAGTTTACAAAATGAAGAATAGCCCTGGCTGGTTTGGCTCGGTGGATAGAGCATCAGCCTGCGGACTGAGGGGTCCTGGGTTCAATTCTGGTCAAAGGCATGTGACCGGGTTGTGGGTTCAATCCCCAGTAGGGGGTGTGCAGGAGGCAACCAATCAATGATTCTCATCATTGATGTTTCTCTCTCCTCCCTCTCCCTTCCTCTCTGAAATCAATACAAATATATTTTTAAAATATCCACCTAAAAAACACAAAAATCTACCTCAGGTCTAGACAGTTTGGCTCAGTGGATAGAGTCAGCCCTCAGACTGAGGGATTGGGTTCGATTGTGCTCAAGGGCACGTACCTTGGTTGCAGGCTCGATTCCTTTCCCTGGTTGGGGCTCGTGTGGGAGGCAACCAATCAATGTGTCTTTCACATCAGTGTTTCTCTGTCTCTCCCCCTCCTACTTTCTAAGTCAGTGGGAAAATATACTCTGCTGAGGATTAACAAAATTATATATACATATATATATATATATAATTTTATATATATAAATATATAATTTTATATATATATATACACACACACACACACACCACAGAGGGTTGTGCAAACACTTTCTAGATATCTCATTTCTCACCCAGGCCAGATTGAATCCCAATAAAACAATGCGGTGGGCATATAGGCGTGAGGTAGTTATGGAGATCTGACAGTGAGGAGTGAGGGCCCAGGCAGGTGAAGGCTCTTGCACCGCACTTCTTGGAAATGGCTGAGCTGGGTCTCAAAACCCCAGATCCTTCAGATCCCAATGCCCACGCTCCCACCCGATGCCCACACGTCTCTACTGCCTCTCATTTCCCCCCTTGGGTCCTGTGTTTTGAGAAACTTTTACTTCCAGGCAGGCCATGCTATTAAATAATCATGACTTCCCTCTCCCATTCTTTATTAATCAAAGGCAGAGCTTCTAATGGGCTCAGGGAGCTGACTCGAGCCCAAAGCAGAGATGCAGGGGGAACCGTTTCCAGTTCAGGCCCACAGACCTGCGGGACCAGCCCACAGCCTGTCCTGACAATGTCACTAGATGAGGGGACACCAGGAGGGGCCTAACCAGTGCCCACACGAGGGAAGGCAGGTTTCACTCGCCTGCGTCTAGAGCAGTGGCTCTGGGGCCACTTATAAATGTCATTCCCAGTGTGACCAGCAGGTGGGGCAATGACTGCAGAGTCCCCCTGAGCTGCAACTCCGGGGGAGCAGGCAGGGGCCAGGGTGTGTTGCGTGTTGTGCTTAAGTCCCATCTGTGGCCCAGGCCCCGTCACTGGGGCCCCGTCTGTGGGCTAAGAAGACAGCGAGTAAAGAAATGACCTTAAAAGTGAATGAAGTCCCCAAGGGAGAGGGGACTCTGCTGAGGATTAACAAAATTATCTGACATTGGATCTGACAGGGATCTATTCCTGGTGTGTCACTTCCTGACCTCCCAGCCCAGACGAGGCACCTCGAGTATGTTCTCAGGGATCCATGCACTGTGCTCTCTCAGTACATGTCTCAGCTTGTACTTTTGTATTTTTGCTGCTTGTGAGTATTAAATGGTCATCCCACTGATCATGAGCGAGGGAGGACCAAGGCCGTGTCAGCCACTGCTACACTCCCAGCAAGCACATGCAGCCTCGGGCCCGAGCAGGCTCAGGGGATTTCTATTGAGTCAGTGAATGAATGGAGGCATTAGCCCGCCAATGTAGCTCAGTGGGCTGGCACTGCTCCATGAACCAAGAGGTCACTGCTTTGATTCCCAGTCAGGGTACATGACCAAGTTCCAGGCTTGATTCCCAGTAGGGGGCTTGCAAGAAGCAGTCAATCCATGTTTCTATCTCCCTCTCCCTTCGTCTCTCTAAAAAAAATCATTAAAACATTTTTTAAAAAAGAAGGAAGGCCAATGTCAGAGCTGTGATCACAACAGAAACCCTCCTCTCAGCTCACTTTCTTCCAGTCCTCGTGTCTCTGCTCAGCCATCCCCTCCGAGAAGCCCTCCCTGATGGACAGGAGGGCAGGGCAGGGCAGGGCTGTCTATCACTGCCATGTCCCCAGCATCAGTGAAGTCGGCCTCCATGAGAGCCTGCTGAGTGAGCAAGTGTCTGGCCAGGCAGGCTGCAGCGAGAGCCACCCTGGAGCCCGAAAGTGCCTGAGAGCCGTGGTGAAGTCTTCAAGGAGGAGGGAGGAGTGTAAGCAGGACCTTGAAGGGCCTGGTGCTTTCAACGGATGGAGAAGGGGAAACTGTTCCAGGAAGGATGAGCTCAATAAGCAAAGAGCTGGAGGCCCGAAAGGTCACGGGCTCTTTGGGGAAACCTCGGCTGTCTTCTGTGGCTGAGCAGAGTGAGTGGGAGTTGGCCCTTGGCCTCCAGGCCGTGGGAGCCCTTGAACCTGGCAAGTAAGGGAGTGACCGCTCAGACAGGACCTTCTGGACGGGCCTTGGCAGCTAGCAGAGGCTCCGCGGACAGTGAGGTCAGGACGCCAGCTGAGGGACAAACCATCCCTGAGGGCCAGCGGTGGCCGGGGTGGGAGTTGTTTGAAACCCCTGACCTGGCAGACAGTGTAAGCATCCAGTGTAGACATCTAGGCCAGAGGTGGTGGGTGGTGTCAAGGCGGGGAGGACTCTGATGTTAGGCTGGTGGTAAGAGCCAGCAGGAAATTGCCTTCAACGCTTCATCTTCCCCTCTCCTCAAACCGCATCTGAAAACTGGGCGTGGTAATAGCATCCGCATCAGGCCAGGAGGCTGTGGGTCCCATGCCCAGCCCTACTCTGGCCTTTATTTTTATTAAATGTACTAGAGGCCTGATGGGGAAATTTGTACATGGGTAGGGTTCCTGGGCCTGGCCGGCGATCAGGGCCAATCTGCTGGGCTACTGGCTCCCCACTGGCACCCGCCTTGGCTGGCCTGGGGCCTGCAGGCTGGGTGCAGCTTCTGCATTGAGCATCTGCCCCCTGGTGATCAGTGCACATCATAGCGACCGGTCGTTCCACCCATCATTCTGCCGTTCGGTCGATTTGCATATTAGGCTTTTATTATATAGGACTAGGGGCCCAGTGCACAAATTCCTGCACCTTGAAAGGAACTATGGGCTGCGAGGCTGCAGTGGGCACAGGGGCGGGTCTCGGCCCATCCTCCGCACCCCCGCCCGGCCCCTCCCACCACGACCCTGGTCCCCTGTCTGCCAGCAGCCCTGCTCCTGCCTCCACCGATCCTACACGCTCAGGCACTGGCCCCAATCCCTGGGCACCATCAATGGGTGCAAGTGGGGCTGGCGCCCTCAGTGGGTGCGAGCGGCGGCTGCTGCCCTGATCACCCCTCAGGAGCAGGGGTAGGTGGAGAAGCCCTCAGGGGCAATCGGGGCCTGCAGCCACCGCTTGCACCCGCTGATGGTGCCGCACAATCGGGACTGGCACCAGGTACTGGCAGCAGGTGCAAGCAGCAGCTCCAGTGCCAGCTGCAGGTTCAAGCACTGGCTGCTAGCCCCGATCACCCCTCAGGAGCAGGGAGAGGTGGAGAAGCCCTGAGGGGCGATTGGGGCCGGCAGCTGCCACTCACACCCGCTGACAGCGCCAAGTGATTGGGGCCGGTGCCGGGCACCAGCAGCGGGTGCAAGCGCCAGGCAGGATCACGGTGCATGGGAGCAAAGAATTTTCAGTAACCACCAGAGGCTCGCCCCAATGACAGTGGCGCCCTCGCTCACCTGCTCCACCATCCCACCGTGGCCAATGCCCGCCATGTTCCGTGCACGCCCCCTGGTGGTCAGCACACATCATAGCAACCGGTTGTTCGGTTATTCAGTTGTTCCGCTGTTCATTCTATTTGCATATTAGCCTCTTATTATATAGGATTTTATTTGATTTCAGACAGGAAGGGAGAGGGAGAGAGAGATAGAAGCATCAATGATGAGAGAGAATCAATGATGAGAGAGAATCATGGATCGGCTGCCTCCTGCACACCCCACACTAGGGATCAAACCTGCAATCTGGGCATGTGCCCTGACCAGGAATTGAACTGTGACCTCCAGGTTCATAGGTCGATGCTCAACCACTGAGCCACACCAGCCACCCTAAGGCCGGATGGAAAGCACTGGCCCACCTTCAGGGTGGCACAGAGACTGGAGGGACCCAGGATGGCAGGTCCCTCTCTCCACTCCCGCCCTCTTCAGCCCCTCCACCCTACCCCTTCTCCACCCTCCAGGGGTCCCTGTGGGTGAGTCTCCACTGAGTCTGAGCCATGTTTGGTGACAAAGACTGGACCGCACCAGAAGTTTCTTCACCTGTTTTTTTGTACAATTCAACTTTATTATGAAACTCAACATCCTATATAATAAAAGGCTAATATGCAAATTGACCGAACAGCAGAGCAACCAGTTGCTATTATGTGCACTGACCACCAGGGTGCAGATACTCAACTCAGGAGCTGCCCCCTGGTGGTCAGTGTGCCCCCACAGGGGGAGTGCCGCTCAGCCAGAAGCTGGGCTCATGGCTGGCAAGTGCAGCAGGGGTGGCGGGAGCCCCTCCTGCCTCCGTGGCAGCGCTAAGGATGTCCAACTGCCGGCTTAGGCCCGCTCCCTGCACCTGGGGATCGGACATCCCCTGAGGGCTTACTCAACTCAGGAACTGCCCCCTGGTGGTCAGTGTGCCCCCACAGGGGGAGTGCCACTCAGCCAGAAGCTGGGCTCATGGCTGGCAAGTGCAGCAGGGGTGGCGGGAGCCCCTCCTGCCTCCGTGGCAGCGCTAAGGATGTCCAACTGCCGGCTTAGGCCCGCTCCCTGCACCTGGGGATCGGACATCCCCTGAGGGCTTCCAGACTGCGAGAGGGCACAGGCCGGGCTGAAGGACCACCCCCCAAGTGCACAAATTTTGTGCACCAGGCCTCTAGCATATTATATATATATTACTTTGTTGAGACTGCTATAAAAATTTCTACACACTCAATTTTTTCATTACATGTTTTTTTTATTGTGGTAAAGTATCCATAACATAAAACTTATCATTTTTACCATTTTAAAGTGTACAGTTCAGAGACATTTGATACATTCACCATGTTATGAAACCACAACTCTCTAGTTCCAGAACATTTTCGTCACCCCAAAAGGAAACCCCAAACCCGTTAAGCAGCCATCGTGACCTATGTTTAACTCTCCCAGACACCCTTGTTCTTCTTCAATATGATTAGAAACATAGTGACGGAAGAAAAATGTCAAAACAAGGGAGCAAGCATTGCTTTGCTGTCAAACCACATTTGCCCAGAGAGCCAAAGCCCACACCCGCAATGCCAACAGCAACAACAGGAACGCTTCCTGTCGCTCCATTCCAGGCCCTGTGCGCACTGCTTCTCAGGGGGGACCCATTCGTCCTCAGCACAACCCTTAAGCGAAGTACTGGGTTATGGTCACCTTCTCCGCAAAAGGAAGCCAAGGTACCCAGAGGCAAAGTCACCGCCCGACCAGGGAGCTGGGCTCAGAGATAGACCAGGTCCGCCGCAGGCTGGGCTTCTTCTTGCTGTGTGGCCTGCGGCTGCTTAACTGCCCCCTCTGGGCCTGGATTCTGGCCCCTGTGAAAGGCTCTAATAGCGGGCGGGAGTGAGAGCGTACCGCTCACACGGAGGAGGACTCGCTGAGGTTAGCTGCTATCGAAGGCTCTTGCCTTGCCTACCCCACCCTTCCCCAGGTTCGGAGCAAGTGAGAAAGGGGGACCGAAGGGGACCGGGATCAGGGAATGGGGAGGCGCTTTCCCATTAACCCCACCACCACCCTAAGCACATGTCCTTTCAACTTTTCAGCCCACTGGCTCACTCCCGGCCACCCGTGATTCTGGGCCGCTCTGAGGGCAGGGGTTGGCAAGGAGAAGGGGCAGGGGTGGGAGTCTGGAGATCTCCCAGCAGAGTCCAGGGTGGGGCAGAGCCTGTCCGTGTCCCCAGCACCTGGCAGAGTCAGCGCCCACTATTTGTTGAATGAAGAATGAATGAATGAATGAATGACATTTTTGTGAGGCTCTAAGGACACGTCAGGCTCTGTCTGGAGGCAGCTATTTAGTTGGGGGCAGGCACAGGACTTAGGTCTGCGTTCTTGGGCCGTCCCTGGGAGTCACACCCCACACCCGTGCCCCCACAATCCAAGTCTTATAACTACTAAGCCACACCAAGGTTCCGGGGCACGCGCCCAGCAGCGTCACCCACATCAGCATCTCCCCTTCCTCCTGCCTCTCCTGGGGGTTGGGGGAGCTCCGAGTTAGGTGGGGAATGAGAATCAGAAGTGAGGGGAGGCGGAGAGGGCGTGGCTCTGGGTGGGAGAGGGCAGGACCACCCCCGGGGCTGGGGGCACCCCGAATGGATGGGGATCGGCAGGAACACTGACCCTAACAGACTCGGCGCACAGGAGCGCTGGGAACTTTTCTAAATATTTAGACAGTGAGATGGATGGGCGGCCGAGACCAAACCCGGCCAGCCGATCGGTCATTTTGAGAAAACTGCTCTTGTGCTCTCTCCCTCCCTCCCTCTCCTCCCAGAGCTGGTGTGGCCACCCTGGAGGAGCATAGCAGCTGATCGCCCCCGGATTCAGGGGTCAAGGCCCTGGCAGGCCAGGGCTCCAGGGTTCATCGCTCTGCTTGTCCACCGGCAGCTGCGGGCCTTCCCCTGGCTGCCCGGCTCCTGTCCCAGGAGACGGGGCAGGAGGTCACCAGATGCCTGAGATGTCAGCAGAGCGAGCAGGCTGCCGTGGACTCCACTTTGGACAGCGTTCCCACGGCGCTGCCTGGCCGCTGGGCCGGAGGCAGGCGTGCCCCCTGCGCCTCGCCCCAGGCTGGCAAAGGCACCCAGTTCCCCTCCTTCCCCCCGAGAGTGGCGGGGGCCCTGGGGTCCTTCCCCCCGGAGGCCGGCTGAGAGAGGGGGTGCTGGGAGTGGCCGCGGGCAGGCCAGGGGCAGAGGCAGCAGAGCCAGAGCTTGAGACGTTGGAAGACGGCCTTGCGGAACAGGATGAAGACCCAGGGGTCCAGGATGGGGTTGAAGGCATTGAAACGGAAGGCGAGGAGGTCCCCCATCTCGCTGCTGTCCGGGGCGATGGCCTGGGTGAAGCCGCGGATCTGAGGGCGGGCGAGGGTATCAGAAAGTACCCACCTGCCACCCAGCCAGCCTCACCCGCCTCCACCCACTTGCTCGCCCAGGGAGTAGGAGGGAGGAGGGGCCTGGCAGAGGGGAAGGAAATAAGATAAAAACTAAGAAATGGACGCATCCGGGGAGCCGAGAGATAGAGAGCCCCAGGAAACAGCCAGCAGAGGCCTAGAGGGAGAGAGAGGGGCTGTGTGGGCGGCCCGGCCGCGCCTGTGTGTGTGTGTGTGTGTGTGTGTCCCTGCGTCATTCCGTAAACCCCCTAAAGTTTTGATGATTCTCCAATTTAGCTCAGCCTTGAATTCTACAGAAAGAGCATGAGGCCCAGAGTACAGATGGGGTGACCAGGTGCCACAGTACGGGGTCTGTCCTGCTTCCATCCGGGAGAGGCTGGGTGGGCATGGAGGAAGGGGGGGGGGA
>NW_005353927.1:246547-246864 GCF_000412655.1 Myotis brandtii
AAGGAGCCTGGGGTCCAGACCCGACTGTGCCATCGTGGGCGAGAGCCATTGCCCCTCCCGTGTAAAATGGTGCCAAGCGGGAACTCTGGCCTGTTTAGTGTAAATGCTTGCGGAGTTGTCAACCACAGAGCAATGCTCCATGAATGGGGGGGTCTTATCTTCACTAGGGCCAGGGGAGGTCGGGGGGCCTCTGATGTGTGGGGACAGGAGAACTGGAAGGGGGGGGGGTCCCAGGGGTCAGGAGGAGGCCAGTGGAGCAGCAGCAGCCTGAGAGACTTCTCCAGGGAGCCGGGAGTTGACAGATGCCCAAGTGTCCT
>NW_005353927.1:247762-250970 GCF_000412655.1 Myotis brandtii
GAGGGAGGGAGGCAGCGGGCGGAGCCGGAGCAGCCACTCAGCAACCCTCCTCCTGCCTCCCCATGGCGTCCCCGCAGCGGGGTCTCCCAGGCACCCCCAGTCTTCCTTGTGGGTCCGGCTGTCTTTGCTCTGTCTTCTCAGTCTCTCTCTATCTCTCTGTCTCTCTCTGTCTCTCTCTCTCCCCCCCTCTCCTGTCTCTTTCCTTCTCTATCTCTGTTTCCTCTTTTCCTCTCCTCTTTTCCTCTGTCTCTCTGTCCCCCTGTGTCTTACTGTCTGTCTCTGTCCCCTCCCTTGCCCACACGCTCTGCCTCTCCCTCCGTCTCTCTCTACCCCACACTGCTCTCTACCCCCTTCTCTGCATTTCTGCTCTCGCCGCCCCTCCTCACCGCACCTCTGCCGGCTCTCTCTGTCCCTCTGTCCTGGGATCGCTGTCTGTGAGGTCTCCGTGTGTCAGCTTCTCCCTACTGCCCTCCCTCCTCCCTCCCTCCTCGTGGTGCCTGCTCGCCCCAGCTTTTTCATTTCCTCTCGCTGCCCCGCCTTCCCTCCCCCTGCTTTCTCCAGAGGCCCCCTGGGCTCCCTCCCTCCCGCCCTGGCTTGCTCCCTCTGTCCCATCTGCCCAGCACATCCATCTCCCGCCCTGCCCCCCTCCCCGGGTCCTCTCCTGGTCCCATCACCGAGCCACCTGCCACTGCTGCCCCAGGTTGCTGCCCTCCTCCCTTCCCCAGCACCTCCCAGGGACCTGGGCGGGGATCCCTGAGTCGTGACACATGCAGTTTGGACTCACCGGGACCAGGACGGGCCCTGAGGGGCACAGCCGGCCAGTGCGCAAGGCTGACTGGGGTGGCCCCTGGGATCTATTCTGGGCTCCGGGGTTAGGACACTGCCCAGGATTGAGAAATGACCAGGAAATTCCTCCCCGATGCAGTGTTTTCCAGGCACTTCTGAGATCTCTGTTCCCTGGACACAACTCATTCGCTCCCTCCAGAAGGAGCCGAGAAAAAACGCCATCCCCGGAGCCGGTCCTCAGGCTGGGCTCCCGCTCCCTCCCGGAGCCCCGGGAAGTGGAGATGAGATGCCTCCTGCCCTCCTTCCAGCTTCTCACCCTAGCGCTGCCGGGCCCCAGGCCGAGCTCTGGCGACCTTGACCTCCAGGGACAACATTTTGGCCACAGACAGCTGCCCAAGGCTCCAACTTGCTGTCACACTGATCGCTCCGCCCCTCCACAAACTCAACCCAGCTGCCGCCACCGGGGCCAGGTGCTCCCCCTCCTGTGTCCCAGCAGCTCAGCAGCCACCTGTCCTGCTCCCACTGAGCTGCCTCCCGCCCACAGGGCCAGACAGGACCTGGGAGACCCTCTCAGACACCCCTCATCTTTCAGGGGGCAGTTTCAGGACAGAGATTACTAACTCGGGGTCTTACTCCATTTGTCTTGAGTTTCTGTCCCAATGTGACCACCTCCGTGCTTTGTGATGGTCTGGGGCAAGGATGGGAGCCGGTGTACCTCAGTTTCCCCATCTGTACAATGGGCGACAGCAGCTTCTTGGCCCGGTGGCCCAGCTGGGCCCATCCCAGAGCCTCTGTAACAAGGAGGGAGCCTGTGCAGTGTGTCCATCCCAGGCCAGGAGCGACACCCCTGGCTTCGGGGCTGCAGGCTTCCCCTCTGGTCCATGTCCCCCGATAACCGTGCTCCCTATCGCCGTGCCCAGCTGGCACCCCCAGCTTCCTGCAGGATGGCTGCCCCAACCCCAGCCACACCAGGGCCTGCAGGAGCCACCACACAGCCCTGCCCTTGGGGTGCCTGTGTGTGCGGAATCAGACCTCCCGGCCATGTGGTCCCTCCGGCTGATGCCCTGCAGCCGCCAGGCGAGCAGAGGGAGCGCAGGAAGTTCTATCATATTAATGCAGGAGGACGCCTGGCAGGCTAGCATCAGGCCCGGCATCTGGGGAGAGTGTGTGGGGGGAGCTCCGGTTCCTGCAGCCTCCCTCTCGCTGGCTTCCTGTCCCCGCCAGGGACCCCTGAGCACTCAGGGGCGGCCGTGGGACCTCAGACAAGCCCCTGCCCTCCGCCAGGCCTCAGTTTCCCCCTCTGCACCAAGGGAACTGGAACCCTTGCAACCGGCATCAGTTCTGTGCTTGGGGAGCAGGTGGGGGTGGCCATGGCCGGAACTCATTCCTCGTGAGAGTCCCTAAGGTCTGTGCCCTGCCCTGCGGAACACACCTTCTGGGGGCCCAGGGCCTCCTGCCCAGCTGTGGCCACAGGCCGCCCACAACAAGGGCAACAAGCGTTCCTCTTTCCTCCAGGTGCCTTTTGGTGAGAGGTCGCCCCGCTGGGCAGGGTGGGGGAGGGGGGGGATGGTTTCCGGGGCAGAGAGGGGCCGCCTGTGGGAAGGAACTACTCTGGTGGGTGAGTCAGCAGCTCTCCTCACCCCCCACCACAGCCAGGAGCAGGGGCCGCTCCCAGGGACCCAGGGCAGGAGGACAGCAGGGGCCACTGGGAATGGACACACAGCGTGGGGAGGGAGGGAGGGATGGGCCCCAGAGGCGTGTGCTAGGGACCGTGGCATGTGAATGGCATGTGTGGGAGGGCGTTCTTCTCTCTGAGGCCCATTTGTGCGTCTCTGTGTGTCTGTGAGTGTCTTTCTTGCAGGCTCATGGGTTTATGGCTGTGTCTACCGTGTGTGTGTGTGTGTGTGTGTGTGTGTGTGTGTGTGTAGCTGGCATCCACCACCACCAGTCACCATGTGACGCTGGGAAGTGACTTCCCCTGGTGTCATCATCAAATGGCAGCCTTGCCCTTGTTGGGCTGCTGTGTGAAGACTAGAGATGGGCCCTGACCGGTTTGGCTCAGTGGATAGAGCGTCGGCCTGCGGACTCAAGGATCCCAGGTTCGATTCCGGTCAAGGGCACGTACCTTGGTTGCGGGCACATCCCCAGCAGGGGGTGTGCAGGAGGCAGCTGATCGATGTTTCTCACTCTCTATCCCTCTCCCTTCCTCTCTGTAAAAAATCAATAAAATATATTTTTAAAAAAAGACTAGAGACGGAACCCCCATCCCCGCCTCCAGGAAGGCCCCCAAAGCCACCGGTGTTACTATTCACTCAACACACGCTAACCTGCCTCCGTGTGCTGGGAGGCAGAGGCTCAGAGGACCTCCTCTGATGGGGCGTGTTCCCAAACGGGAGCGGCAGCGACGGAGAGGAAGGTGAGA
>NW_005353927.1:251212-253873 GCF_000412655.1 Myotis brandtii
CCTCCTCCGCAGGTCCCAGCACCCACAGCCGGGGGGGGGGCTCTGTTCTTAGCCCCCCACCCTTTTCTCCACACCAAATGGGTCCTTGCCCATCTGCCTGCTTCTGTTCCAGGGGCTTCTGCTCTCTGTGTCCTGGGCCGTGCCCCTCACCTGGGACCCCCTCCCTTCTGTCCTTCAGGCTCCCCCACAACTCCTCCAGCCCCTCCTGGGCACACGCCTGGGTCCCGCTGCAGCTCAAGCCCCAACTGGCCAGGTGACGTCACCTCTGCGGGCCTGTTGTTGGCCGGATGCAAAATAAGGATGAACAGTCCCTTTGGGAGCTTTCGGAGAATTGAGTGAGATGGAGCCTTGAAACAGGACTCCCAGGAGGTGATGGCCACTAGGGTGGCTCCCCTGGGGTGCGGGGCTCTGAGCACTCGGGGTGCAGGCGCAGGGCGGGAGGAGAGGCCGCCTGGGAGGGGCAGCCCGCAGCCCTCAGGGCTTGGAGCGCGTGGGAGGTTCCTTCTGAGAGCAGATACTTCCCCCGGCGGTCACTCTCTGCCCTTGGCCAGGCCCTGACCCCGGAGCTGACCTCCCAGCTGGGCTGTCAGGAAAGAGCAGCGGCGGCCAGAAGCGGCTGTCGCAGCGTCATACCCGCTAACAAGATTACCCGTGTTTGCGCACATGCAGGCTGGTCACCAGGGAGCTACCCTGTCCCTCTGGCTTCTCCTCCAGCCTCAGTCCTGACCGGCTTCCGGGGCCAGACTCCCCGCCCTCCCCGACCCCTCCCTTCCCGCTCCAGCGGACCTCTCCTCCCTTCCCCACCCCAGGCCAGCCAGCCCTGCTCGCTCCTCCTCAGCTTCCCTTTCCCAACACCCGGAATTTGAAACAGGAAGTTCCCAGATCCCAGGGCCAAGAAGGTTAAATCCCAACAGTCTAGGTGCAAAGAATGCTTACACTCCTGAAGTGCTGGGCAGGGGGCAGGACCCGGAATCCTGACGCCACAGGAGGGCGAGACAGGAATTCCAGCCCTCCAGGGTCCTGGGATTACAGATTCCTGTGCATCTCGGTTCTAAGATGCAAGGATGCAGGACCTGAGAAATTCCGGAATCCTTCTGGCGACTTCCGTCCCAGCATCCCTCCCAGCCCCACCCCAGCCCCAGCTCATCCTTGGCTCTCCGGTCCCCTGCGTCCCCCGGGGCTCCCACAGACATGATGCAACCAGCTGAGAGGTGGGAGGCAGCAGGAGATGTAATTACAGCCTCTCCTGCCTCCATTCAGCAAGAAGCTCAGAGTTGGGGCCCAGGGGACCCTAATCCGATGTGAATAATGAAACACTTGCCAGACACATGCGCGGTCCCCCTCTGGGGAGGGGAGGCCCAGTGAGCTATCCATCTCCCTCCATCCAGATCCAGGGGTTCAGCCTCACTCTGGGGAGCAGAGGGTGCAGGGGGGCCGATGGATGTGTTCAGGAGGGGCTGGAGGGGTTGTGGGGGAGCCTGCAGGACAGAAGGGAGGGGATCCCAGGTGAGGGGCACCGCCCAGGTAAAGGCAGGGGAGGGACACCGAGCAGAAGCCCTGGGACAGTGGCAAGAGGCAGGTAGATGCCCAAAGACCCATCTGGGGTGGCGGAGAGGAGGTGGGTGAGGAGAGGGGAGGAGGTCTTGGGCCAACCAGGTAAAATAATTAACCAAACCCACAGCTCATCTGCATCTCCTCATTTTTCAACAGACATTTCCGCTTTCTCTCTCTCTCTTTTTAAAAAAATATATTTCTTTATTGATTTCAGAGAGGAAGGGAGAGGGAGAGAGAAACATCAATGATGAGAGAGAATCATTGATGGGCTGCCTCCTGCGCGCCCCCTACTGGGGATCAGCCCGGGCATGTGCCCTTGGCTGGAATGGAACCTGGGACCCTTTAGTCCGCAGGCCGACGCTCTGTCCACTGAGCCAAACTGGCTAGGGCTTCGCTTTCTCTTCATCCCACGGTAAGAAGCCCCTGACACAGGCTCCATGTCAAATAGCAACTGGACCTGGACCTCCTGGACCGAGAGACAAAAGGGCAGGGTGGGGACTTCATGATCCAGAAAGCCCCGGTCCCAGCTCACAGCCTGTGGTCCCCTGGGGGAGGGGGGGTATGTCTGAGGTCACCAGATCTTCCAGCTCCGAAGAAGCCGGAAATACGGAGTCTGAGGCAAGTACTCTATTTTTCAATTTGGCAATCAAGTCAAGAACATTTTATAGATTTTTTTTAAGAGAGAGAAGAAGGAAAAGGGAGACAGAACATCGATGTGAGAGCCAAACATCGATCGGCTGCCTCCTGTGTGCCTCCTACCGAGGATCAAGCCCCAAACCCGGGCATGTGCCATAACTGGGAATCGAACCTGCAACCTTTTGGTGCACTGGACAAGGCCCAACCAACGGAGCCACACAGGCCAGGGCAAGAACATTTAAAACATTATGTAGGCCAGCCCTAGCCGGTTTGGCTCAGTGGATAGAGCATCGATCTGTAGACTGACTGGTCCCAGGTTTGATTCCGGTCAAGGGCACATGCCCTCGTTGGGGGCTCGATTCCCCAGTGCGGGGCGTGCAGGAGGCAGCCGATCAATGATTCTCTCTCACCATTCATTGATGTTTCCATCTCTCTCTCGCCCTCTCCTTTCCTCTCTGAAATCAATAAAAA
>NW_005353927.1:254028-255184 GCF_000412655.1 Myotis brandtii
TCATCATGGATGTTTCTATCTCTCTCTCCCTCTTCCTTCCTCTCTGAAATCAATTTTTAAAAAATTTAAAAAAATAAACATTATGTAGGCCAAAAGTAGAAAAGCCAAAAAATATATAACTGCCGGTTATATATGTCCTGCGGCCACCAATATGGGACGTGGGAAACAGGGCAGACACCAGAGCTGTCACCGTCACCCTGTGTCCCCAGAACATGACTGTTGAAGGAAGGGATGTCTCCTCTCTCTCGCCACACTTCTCTCTTCCCTGGGTCCCACGTGTTATTACCGCCATGTCCCAGCTTCCTCCTCCAGGAAGCCCTCCCTGACCCCCAAGCTGAGTCAGGGGCTCCAGCCTCTGACTCCCCCACCCCAGCCCTGCCCACTTGGGTTGCCACTACTGGGGACAGGTCTGTCTCACCCACTGGGTTCTGAGCCCCAGGAGGCAGGGCCAGGCTGTCTTGGTCACAGCCATGTTCCCAGCTTCACCCAGCGCAGGGCCAGTCACAGAGCAGGTACTCAGGGAGTGTTTGGAAGAATGAATGAATGAATGAATGAATGAACAGAGTTCTGTGCTTAAGTACAGAGATAGGCCTGTGGCGGGAAGTAGCCAAATGTGAAGAAAGGGGGTGAAACTATTCAGGGATGAGAAAGGTGGGACCGGCGCAGAGACTCCTCAGGATCTGCAACCCGGGAGGGAGGAGGGGAGGGGGCCAGCTGAGGGCGCAGGGAGCCGGTAGCCCACAGCCTTCACCCCATTACCTCCCCGCTGTGTGACTGAGTAAGGGACTCATCTGTAAAGAAGGTGGCATCCTAGCAGCCAGCTGCCTCTGGGACGGTTGGACGATTAAATAAATTCGGGGGTAGAGGAGGCTCATTTCCTCCGAGGCGCCCTCCGCACCCTCACACCCCGGGTACCCTCACCCCCACCCCCACACTCCGGATGTGAGAAGGGATCAGATTTCCCCGCGGGGGCCCCAAGCTCAGCAAGGCCTCAGGTACCACCATCACCACGTTTATTGGATTCAAACTTTGGCAAAGCAGGGCCAGCCGTCGGAAAGGCTCAGAGCAGGACGCAGAAGAGGCGCTTGTCGCGGAACGGGTTCTCGGCGGCGGGGACCGGCGTTACCAGCGGGTCGTCTTTGGCGTGCGCCTCGCA
>NW_005353927.1:255806-257114 GCF_000412655.1 Myotis brandtii
TCAGAAAGGAATCTTACCCCCCCACCCCGGGCTCCTGGCCCCACCCCCGACAGTGCCCGGGGCAGACGCAGCCCGGCAGCCCCCACCTTCCTCTACCCCAGACCCCGCACCTTCATGCGGTCGATGTTCACTTCCAGCTTCAGCTGTTCCACCGCCTTGCGGGCTTCCGCGATCTTGGCCATGTTGTTGGACATGGCTGCGGCGGGCAAGGAGTCAAAAGCCGGTGGGAATGGGGGCGAAGGGGGCAGGCTAGGGGCGTCTGGGGCCCCGGTGAGGGTGGCGGTGTGGTGGGACCCAGCAACTGGGGCGTGGGTGGAAGAGCGCGCGAGGGTGCCCAGAGGCGGTCGGAGGGGCAGGAAGACAGGGAAAGTGGAGATGAAGAGCCGCTCAGATGGGGACCGAGAGGCAGGGGGAGGGAGGGACAGAGGAAGGCAGCAGGGAGCACAGATGCAAGGCAGGCAGGTGGAGGGAGGGACGGAAGGACATGGCCACAGGTGCCGGAGCACGATCCAGGTGTCCTCGGCCCCCAGGGACAGAGAGAGCCAGGAGGGGGCCCTCCCCAGGCCAATTAGCAGTGGTTCCAGGGAGAACAAGGAATTAAGATCTCGGCGGGAGGGGCGCAGAGGGGGCCTCATTAGGGCCTCGGACGCAGCTGCCCCCTGCGCTCCCCTCGGGAGCTCCCCCACCCAGCCCTCTACCTCAAAGGCTCCTCTGCTCATTAGCAGTGGGAGAGAGGGGGAGGGGGGGGCAATCCAGACACGACTGGGAGGGGGGAGGAGAGGATGGAGACAGGGGCAAATGGAGGGGCAGAGGGAGAGACTGAGGCACAGGAGAAATAAAGAGACTGGGGGGAGAGAGAGATGGAGACGGGGAAGGATGAAGTGATGGACGGAGTTGGGGGGACAAATAGAGGAGTAAAGAAAGGGATAGAGTGACACGGGTGGGGGAGAGGGATTAGAGACGGGAGATGGAGTGATGGGGGGAGAGGATAGAGATAGGGACACTGTAGGGGGAGAGGAAGGGGCACAGACAGAGGGGCAGGGAGAGGCACGGGGGACAAGGGGACAGAGGACAGGGGGACAGGGAGAGGGAGGTGGAGGGGTTGGGGGAGAGACAGGCTGGTGGAGACACAGACATATAAAGTCATTCATTCACTCATTCATTCATTCCCAGGCGGACCCACCGGCAGAGAGAGGACAGAGGGACGACCTGTTGGGGCAGGACCGGAGCCTCCTACCTGCTGTTGCCCAGGGCTGGGATGGCGGGCTGCTGGCGGAGGTGAGGCTGACAGGCAGCTGCTGGGTCCCC
>NW_005353927.1:257221-258062 GCF_000412655.1 Myotis brandtii
GGCAGCCCCTGAGGACCTGCCTGCTCCTGCTGCTGCCACCACCAGCCCCACTGCTCTCTCACTGCCTCGGCTCTGTCTCCCTGGGTTCTATCTCTGTCTGTCTGTCCCCCTCTTTGTCTCTTTCCCTCGCTCTATCTCTCTCCATCTCCCCTCTCGATCTCTCTCTCTGCCCGTCTCTCTCACTCTCACTCACACTCACTCCTGGGAAGACAGCCTCTCAAGGTGTGCCCATACCCTCTGCCTTTATTCTACAGTCACACGCAACTCCCCCGTGCCCCACACAGCCTCTCCTTCCATCACACATGCTCTCCCACCCTGCCACCCGCCTCGGGGTCACCCCATCACAGCCACCCCTCTCGGCACACAGCCTCACACGCACAGCCCCTCTCTCAGGGACGCACTGTGTCACCCGGTATCGCCACAGATTCTCACACGCGATCTGTGCTCAACACACCATCTCCCACAGTGCCCCAGTCACATGGCCCCTCAAAACGCCACACACAGTCCCTCACAAGCGCTTGGAGAGTGACGCGCCATCACCGATGACATCTTGCACAACCACAGGCAGATATACCTTCTCGGGGTGAATTGTACGGTTTCACAGAGTCACACAGTATCTCAAGATGCCACACACATTCACCGGCGATCAGAACTTCTCTCCCATCCGGTCTCAGCCTCACACTTTCTCTGTGTCCCACACAGTGACATGTGATCACTCATGCACCCTCCTTGTGAAACACTATCACATCGTATTTTTTAAAAATATATTTTATTGATTTTTTACAGAGAGGAAGGGAGAGAGAGATAGAGAGTTAGAAACATCGATGAGAGAGAAACATCT
>NW_005353927.1:258099-260130 GCF_000412655.1 Myotis brandtii
AACCCAGGTACATGCCCTTGACCGGAATCGAACCTGGGACCTTTCAGTCCGCAGGCCGACGCTCTATCCACTGAGCCAAACCGGTTAGGGCTATCACATCATATTTTAGAGTATTACACAGTGATAGCCAGTGACTCCCACATACAGGCCCACGCATTCTTGCACAATCTCTAAATGTCACACGCAATCTTACACGTTCCCTGACACACAGTCACACAGTCACCCCCCCCCCCCACTGTCATGTACAGAATCTCTTGCTGAGCCTCAAACAGTTTGTATCTATCACACATGGCTGTCACCCTCACACAGCAATATCCCAGTGTTGCACACTTATGCACACCAGTTCTCTCTCAGACTCTATCTTTCAATTTAATATATTTTGGTTCATCCTCACCAGAGGATATTTTTTCCATTGATTTTGGAGAGGGTGAAAGGAAGGGGAAAGAGAGAAACATCGCTGTGAGAGAGACACATTGAATGGTTGCCTCCCAAACACGCCCCCACCTGGGCCAGGGGTAGAACCTGCAACCCAGGTCTGTGCCCTGGACCAGGAATGAACTCCAGACCCTTCCATGTGCAGGCCAATGCTCTAACCGCTGAGCCACACCAGCCAGGGCTCTCTCGTGCTCTAGTCTCTGCGTGCCCTGCACAGTCACACACGCTCTCGTGCGCGGTCACAATGCCGTGCCAGTCTGCTAGGCTCCCACATAATCTGTGTCACAGTCACGCACCACCCTCACCGTCCATCGTGTGGCTGACGCATGCTGTCTCCCACTCACATGGTCTCTGTGTCACACCCAGTCCCCCGGGCCTCGCACACTGCCCTCTCACGCCACCTCTGTGGATCGCACTCACTCAGAGTCACCTCGTCTGCGAAGGTGACACACACAGTACTCATTCCTCAGCAGGCTGCACGCTGTCACACAGTCTCTCACGCTCACATACGGTCACTCGGGACCACAAACAGCCCCCCCCCGCTTGGCACAGGCGACCTCATGGCGTCACACACCATCCCATGCATGTCCTCTCTCTCCTCTCACATGTACTCTCACATATAACCTCTAGGTCAGTGGTTCTCAACCTTCTGGCCCTTTCAATACAGTTCCTCATGTTGTGACCCAACCATAAAATTATTTCCGTTGCTACTTCATCACTGTCATGTTGCTACTGTGATGAATCGTCATGTCAATATCTGATCTGCAGGATGGTCTTAGGCGACCCCTTGAAAGGGTTGTTCGACCGCCAAAGGGGTCGCGGCCCACAGGTTGAGAACCGCTGCTCTAGGTGTAACACACTACTTCTCAAACTCTCTATAACATCTCACCAGGTCACATAGCCACACACAACCTCTGGCGTCACGCACGGTCTCACAGTTGTACACTCACAGTCTCGGGGTAACACACTACTTCTCAGTCATACTCTCCATAACATCTCACCAGGTCACATAGCCACAAACAACCTCTGGCGTCACGCACGGTCTCACAGTTGTACACTCACAGTCTCGGGGTTACACACCATCGCCCCGAGTCACCCAGGAACACCGGGTCTCTCCGGCAATCAGCGCACCCCCGCGTGCACACTCAGCCCTCGGTCCTTTCCTGACAGTCCCCTGCAGGCCACGTGGGGGCGCCCGCGGCCCGCCGAGCCCGCGTCAGAGCCCCGGGTCCTCAAATCCGGAGGGCAAGGCGCCCCCTGGCCGGTGGGGGTGCAGACATTGGGGAACAAGAGATGCAGGAGAGTGGAGGGGTCTCGAGGGAGAAAATGAAGAGGGACTGGGACACCGAGAAAAGGTGAGAGAGGCCAGGAGAGACAGACACGCAGAAAGACGCCGAGACAGAGAGAAATTCAGAGAGAGAGAGACCTGGGGACTCAAGGAGACGGACAGGCAGAGACAGAGACACAGAGACACGAGGGTACAAGAGAGACACCCGGACAGAGACAGGCGGCCAGAGAGAGACACTCAGACCGCGCCTTGCAAGGGACGGGGGCGGGGCCTGCAGAGGTGCGTCTCAGGGGCGTGGCCCGGCGGCC
>NW_005353927.1:261520-264250 GCF_000412655.1 Myotis brandtii
GATCAGCCAAAGGACTTGTATGCATGCATATGAGCCTAACCAATGGACACAGACACCAGCGGAGTGAGGGCATGAGTGGGGGGGTGGGGGGATGGGGGATAAGGACACATATGTAACACCTTAATCAATAAAGAAAAAAAAGAAACGTGCACTGAACGCCAACAGTAATTCTCACATCACATACCCAGTGGCCCATTGCACACTCCTACCTGGGTGTCTGCTGGGAATCTCAAACTCAGCGCGTCGGAAACCAAGCTCCGGGTTCCACCTGCCAAACCCACTCCCACCGCAGTCTGACCCATCTCTGTGGGTCATTCTCCATGCCCCTCCCTCTCTTCTACCCCACAAATGATCTTGCAACAAATCCCATCAGCTCCATCTTCAAAGCGCCCTCACAATCCAGTCACTCTCACCTCCCCGCTGCCCCACTCTGGTGCGGCCACCAGGCTCTCCCGCCTGGACTAGCCGGGTGGCTCCCCACGAGGTCCCCAGCTTCTTCCTGTCTCCTCAGCCTGGTCCCATGAGGGCAGCCAGAGGGATCCTGTGTGAACCCAAGTCCTCAGATAATAGCAAGTGTTGGTGAGGATGTGGAGAAATTGGAGCCCTCGGGCACTGCTGGCGGGAATGTAAAACGGTGCAGCCACTTTAGAAAACAGTCGGGCAGTTCCTCAAAAGGTTAAACAGTTACCACATGACCGACCCAGCGGTTCCACACCTGGGTATCTCCCTAAGAGACATGGAAACATATGTCCACACGAAAACTTGTCCAGCAATGTTCACAGAAGCATATTCATAACTAGAGGCCCGATGCACGAAAATTCGTGCAAGAGTAGGCCTTCCTTCCCCCCACTGCCAGCACCAGCTTCCCTCCGGCACCCGCTGGCTCCCCACATCCCTTCATCAGGAAGGACGTCCACATCTGGAAGATGTCCAGTCTAATTAGCATATTACCCTTTTATTATTATAGATAGCCCCAAAGTGAAAGCAACCCAAATGTCCATCAACTGATGAATGGATAAACTAAAAGTGGTTGACCCAAACAATGAGTGAAAGAAGCCAGAAAAGCCACATGACCCAGCAGTACCACATATTCCATGACTCCATTTACATGTCCAGAACAGGCAAGTCTGTAGGCGACCCAAACAATGAGTGAAAGAAGCCAGAAAAGACCACATATTCCATGACTCCATTTACATGTCCAGAACAGGCAAGTCTGTAGAGACAAAAGTGGATTAGCGGTTGCCAAAGGCTGGGGAGATGCGAGGCTGGCAGCTAAAGCGTGCTGAGTTTCTGTGGGGTGTGATGAAAGTGTTCTGGGATTTACTGTGGTAATAGTTGCACAATTCTGTGACTATACTAAAAGCTATTAAGACATTGATGAAAGAAATGGAAAAAGACACAAATAAATGGAAAGGTATTCTGTGCTCGTGGGTTGAAAGAATTAACATCCTTAAGATGTCCGTAGTACCCAAAGCAATCTACAGATCCAAAGCAATACCTATTAAAATTCCAATGGCATTTTTCACCGAAATAGAACAATCCTAAAAATGTGTATGGAACCACAAAAGACCCCGAATAGATAAAGCAATCTTGAGAAAAAAGAACAAAGCTGGAGGTATCACTCTCCCTGGTTTTAAACTATATTACAAAGCTATAGTAATCAAAACAGGATGGCACTGGCATAAAAACAGACACATCGATTAATGGAACAGAATAGAGAGCCCAGAAATCAACCCACACATATGTGGTCAATTAAATTATGACAAAGGAGAATACACACTGGGGAAAGGACAGTTCCTTCAACAAATTGGGTTGGGAAAACAGGACAGCCATATGCAAAAGAATGAAACTGGGCCACTTTCTTAGAACAGACACAAAACTGAACTCAGAATGGATTAAAGACCTCGATGTAAGACCTGAAACCATACAACACCTAGAAGAAAACACAGGCAGTAAGCTCCTGGGCATCCATCTTGGTGATGATATTTTTGGATTTGACACCAAAAGCAAAGGCAACACAAGCAACAAACAAGTGAAACCACAAACTAAAAAGCTTCCATTCAGCAACAAAATGGAAAGGCAACCTACCGAATGGGAGAAAATATTTGTGAATAATATATCTTCTTGTTCGCTCATTTATTGATTTGAGAGAGAGGGAGAGGAAGGGAGAGAGAAAGAAAGAAACATTGATCTGTTACTCCACCCACCCGTGCATTCATTGGGGGTCGAACGCAAAACCTTGGTGTATCAGGATGATGCTCTAACCAACTGAGCTACCCGGCCAGGGATGTAAATCATATGTCTGATAAGCAGTTAATGTTCAAAATATATAAAGAATGCATACCACTCACTAGCAAAGAACCAAGCTGATTAAAAAATGGTCAGGGGATGTGAATAGACATTTTTCCAAAAAAGACATACAAATGGCCAACGGAGATATAAAAGGTGTTCAGCATCGCTAGTCATCAGGGACATGCAAGTCAAAGCCACAGAGATATCACCTCACACCTGTTAGAATAGCTACTATAAAAAGACAAGATTGCCCAGCTGGTGTGGCTCAGTGGTTGATCTTCGACCTATGAACCAGGAGGTCACGGTTTGATTCCCAGTCAGGGTTGTGGGCTTGGTCCCCAGTAGGAAGCATGCAGGAGGCAGCAGATCAATGATTCTCATCATTGATGTTTCTCTCTCCCCCTCTCCCTTCCTCTCTGAAATATATATATATATATT
>NW_005353927.1:264399-268595 GCF_000412655.1 Myotis brandtii
ACAAGACATAAAGTGTTGATGATGATGATGATATGGAGGAAATAAACCCTTGTGCACTGATGGTGGGAATGTAAATTGGTGCAGCCAATATAGAAAACATTATGAAGGTTCCTCAAAATATTTAAAATAGAGCCCTAGCTGGTTTGGCTCAGTGGATAGAGAGTCGGCCTGCGGACTGAAGGGTCCTGGGTTCCATTCCAATCAAGGGCACATGCCCGGGTTGCAGGCTCCATCCCCAGTGGGGGCGTGCAGGAGGCAGCCGATCAATGATTCTCTCTCACCATTGATGTTTCTATCTCTCCTTCTCCCTCTCCCTTCCTCTCTGAAATCAATAAAAATAGATTTTAAAATATTTAAAATAGAACCACTAGACGATGCAGCAATTCCACTTCTGGGTATGTATCCAAAGAAAATGAAAACGCTAAATCAGAAAGATATGTGCACTCCTGTGTTCATCACAGCATTATGTGCAACAGGCAAGCTGTGGAAACAACCTAAATATCCACTGATGGATGAATGGATAAAGAATATATCATACACACAATGGAATATTATTCAGCCATAAAAAGTGAGGAAACTGCTTTCTGGGACAACATGGATGGGCCTTCAGGGTATCATGCTAAGTGAAATAAGTCAGACAGAGAAAGACAAATACTGTATGATCTCCCTTATAGGGAAGAAGGAAAAAAGACCTCGTAGCTACAGAGAACAGATTGGTAGATGCCAGAAGGAGAGTGGGGGGAAGGGGAAAGGTGGTCAAAGCTACCAACTTCCAGTAATAAATGCCATGAGGGTGTAAGTACAGCATGGGGACAACAGTTAAGAATACTGTGATTATTCTGCATATTTGAAAATTGCTAGAAGAGCAGATCTTAAAAGTTCCCATCACAAGAAAATATTTTTTTGAAAAGAAAGCCCTGAAAGTCTATATTCTATATGGGTGAATTTCATGGTGTGTGGCTTATATCGCAATAAAACAGTTAACTCCCTCATTCCCCCCCAAAACCTACATCCCTCTTCAGCTGAGAATTTCCCAGGGCTCTCACCTCCCTCAAAGTGAAAACTCAAAATCCTCACCATGGCCCCCGAGGCCCCCCCACACGATAGGGTGCGCCCTCCCATTCTCTGCCCTCACCCACGACCCCAGAGGTGCTGGACTCCCAGCTATTTTGCCAACACGCCAGGCACCTTTTTGGCCTCAGGGCCTTTGCACTGGCAGACCCCTCTGCCTGGGATATTCTTCCCCGAGGTCTCCACAGCCTCACTCCTCCTTCAGGTCTCTGATTAAATGTCACCTTCCCAGTTAGACCATCCCTGATCACTCGACTTCAAATGACAGACTGCTCAGCTCCCCAGCCCTCTCAGTTCCCTCATGGCTCTGCTCAGTGTTCCCTCATTGTCCTACCACCTTTATTTTTATTTATTTATTCATTCTTGTTAATCCTCACTCAAGGATTATATATATATAATTGATTTCAGAGAGGAAGAGAGAGAGAGATAGAAACATCAATGATGAGAGAGAATCATTGATTGGCTGCTTCCTGCACGCCCCACCCTGGGGATGGAGCCCACAACCCCAGAATCGAACTGTGACCTCCTGGTTCATAGGTTAATGCTCAACCCCTGAGCCATGCTGGCCGGGCATGAGGATATTTTTTCCATTGGTTTTTAGCAAGAGTGCGAGGGAGGGAAGGGGGGGGGGGGCAGAGAGAGAGAAACATTAATTTGATAGAGACACATCAATTGGTTGCCTACTGCACACACCCTGATAGGGCCAGGGATCGAACCTGCAACCCTTCGGTGCACTGGCCAACACTCAAACCACTGAGCCACGCCGGCCAAGGCCTTGCCACCTTGAAAAGATTATAAAATTTAATTATTTATTATGTCAACTCCCCTCACCACCCAGCTTCCATCTCTGTGACCAGTTCCTTGTATATCCTTCCAGAGACAATCCATTTGCAAATATACTATGTAGGACAGTGGTTAAGGGCCTGAACTCTTAGGCAACCGGAACTTAAATTCTGACTTTGCTATTTGAGCTTCGGGTAAGCTACTTAACTGCTCCGTGCCTCCATTCTCCATCTGTAAAATGGGCATAATAACAGTATCTAACCCCAGGAGGTTGTGAGGATTAAATGAGTCAATATACAGTGGGGCCTTGACTTACAAGTGTCCCGACTAACGAGTTTTTCCAAGATACCACGGCTGATTTTTTGCTTTGAGTTGCGAGCTAAAATTCGGGTTACAAGCCAGCTTCAGATATCCCACCGCTAGTTGGCGCAGCGAACATCACAGTGAACACCACAACATCAGCCCAGCATCGCAACCGGAACTTAAATTCCGACTTTGCTATTTGAGCTTCGGGTAAGCTACTTAACCGCTCCGTGTCTCCGTTCTCCATCTGTAAAATGGGCATAATAACAGTATCTAACCCCCAGGAGGTTGTGAGGATTAAATGAGTCAATATATACAAAGTGCTGAGAATAGAGTCTGGCACGGGCGCCAGGCGTGCTAGCTGCTCTTTTTCACAGCAAACCCTAGCAAGCTAGAAAGGAAGGGAGGTCATCCATTTTTACTACAACCATTTGACCGGCGAGTGACCTGCGTAGACAAGTCCCTTCCCCTTTCTGGCTTCGGTTGCCTCTTTCATAGAATGGAGATGGGCGATTATTCCCAAGGGCCTGACAAGCCATGGCTTTTCCTGGCAAACTTTTAAAAATAACTTTGATTTATTAGTACTCTAAAAGAAACACATGTTTGTCTGCACACATAGAATGGGAGCTCCACAGGCCAGAGACTTTTCTCTTCTGTTCCTTGGGGTGTCCACAGGGCCCTACTGTGCACCAGAGATTCAGGGGCACACAGTAGGTCTGGTCCCCGCTACTCAGATCTCAAAGGGACAGAGGGGTGGACCCACCCATGTAGGCACAAAGGTCAAAGTAACAACAAATACCCACCCTTCAGACCTGGACTTGGTGGCAGTTGGGTCCCTCTTTTTTGGGGGGGCCTCCCACTTGCTGTGTGACCAGGGCAAGTGATGGCCCCTCTCTGAGCCTCTGTTAATCCAGCCTTGAAATTAGTATAACTTTTGGGCTTACCCAATAGAAAAGGGGCAAAGGATGTGAGCAGGCAATTAATTCGCAGGTGGTTCAATAAGCAAACAAAAAGATGTATCTCATTAGGAAACAGGGAGGGAGACATGCTAATTAAAACAACAGTTCTCAAACCATTGTTCGGTAAAGGAGTGGAAAAACAGGCATCTTAAAAATAGCTGTGTGTGTTTTTTAATACACACATATTTTTTAACACATTTTTATCGATTTCTGAGAGGAAGGGAGAGGGATAGAGAGACAGAAACATCAATGATGTTTGGCTCAGTGATGACTGGCTGCCTCCTGTATGCCCCCTTCTGGAGATCGAGCCTGCAACCCAGGTATGTGCCCTGACTGGGAACCAACCGTGACCTGGTTCATGGGTCAAGGCTCAACCACTGAGCCACGCCAGCCGGGCGCTGTTGCAAATGTCCGTTGAGGGCAGTCTCAGTGAGAGGAAGTGTGGCCGTGCCAATGAAACGTTTCTAAATGGGTCCTGCCAGTGCTGCTCAGTGGCTGAGCATCGACCCAGGAATCAAGAGATAACCTGTTTGATTCCCCATCACGGTATGTGCCGGGTTTGGGTTGCTGGCTCGATCCCCAGTAGAGGGCGTGCAGGAGGCAGCCAGTTGATGATGTTTCTCTCATTGATGTTTCTCTCTATCCCTCTCTCTCTCAAAATAAATAAAAACATATCTTTTTTTGAAAAAAGTTTCTAGCCCTAACCGGTTTGGCTCAGTGGATAGAGCCTCAGACTGTGGACCAAAGGGTCCGGGTTCGATTCTGGTCAAGGGCACATACCTTGGTTGCAGGCTCCTCCCTGCCCTGCCCTGCCCTGCCCTGGTCAGGACTCGTGCAGGAGGCAACCAATTGATGTGTTTCTCTCACATCAATGTTTCTCTCTGTCTTTCCCTCTCTCTTCCACTCTCCCTAAAAATCAATAGAAAAATATCCTCAGGATTAACAACAACAAAATTTTTTTTTAATTTAAAAGTTTTTAAATGATCCCTGGCTGGTGTTCCTCAGTGATTAGAACGTCAGCCCTCACACAGAAGGGTTGTGGGTTTGACTCCCAGTTAAGGTCAAGGGCACAGTCCCTGC